>NC_064034.1:2319017-2368415 GCF_932526225.1 Nematostella vectensis
GGGATAACTGTACAGTGGGGAGGGTAGATAGTGTTGATTCACCTAGGGGATAACTGTACAGTGGGGAGGGTAGATATTGTTGATTCACCTAGGAGATAACTGTACAGTGGGGAGGGTGGATAGTGTTGATTCACCTAGGGGATAACTATACAGTGGGGAGGGTACATAGTGTTGATTCACCTAGGGGATAACTGTACAGTGGGAAGGGTAGATAGTGTTGATTCACCTAGGGGATAACTGTACATTGGGGAGGGTAGATAGTGTTGATTCACCTAGGGGATAACTGTACAGTGGGAAGGGTAGATAGTGTTGATTCACCTAGGGGATAACTGTACAGTGGGGAGGGTAGATAGTGTTGATTCACCTAGGGAATAACTGTACAATGGGGAGGGTACATAGTGTTGATTCACCTAGGGGATAACTGTACAGTGGGTGGGGTAGATAGTGTTGATTCACCTAGGGGATAACTGTACATTGGGGAGGGTAGATAGTGTTGATTCACCTAGGGGATAACTGTACAGTGGGAAGGGTAGATAGTGTTGATTCACCTAGGGGATAACTGTACAGTGGGGAGGGTACATAGTGTTGATTCACCTAGGAGATAACTGTACAGTGGGGAGGGTGGATAGTGTTGATTCACCTAGGGGATAACTGTACAGTGGGGAGAGTACGTAAAGTTGGTCCACCTAGGGGATAACTGTACAATGGGGAGGGTAGATAGTGATGATTCACCTAGGGGATAACTGTACAGTGGGGAGGGTACATCGTGTTGGTCCACCTAGGGGATAACTGTACAGTGGGGAGGGTACATCGTGTTGGTCCACCTAGGGGATAACTGTACAGTGGGGAGGGTACATCGTGTTGGTCCACCTAGGGGATAACTGTACAGTGGGGAGGGTACATCGTGTTGGTCCACCTAGGGGATAACTGTACAGTGGGGAGGGTACATCGTGTTGGTCCACCTAGGGGATAACTGTACAGTGGGGAGGGTACATCGTGTTGGTCCACCTAGGGGATAACTGTACAGTGGGTGGGGTAGATAGTGATGATTCACCTAGGGGATAACTGTACAGTGGGAAGGGTGGATAGTGTTGATTCACCTAGGGGATAACTGTACAGTGGGGAGGGAACATCGTGTTGGTCCACCTAGGGGATAACTGTACAGTGGGGAGGGTACATCGTGTTGGTCCACCTAGGGGATAACTGTACAGTGGGGAGGGTACATCGTGTTGGTCCACCTAGGGGATAACTGTACAGTGGGGAGGGTACATAGTGTTGATTCACCTAGAGGATAACTGTACAGTGGGGAGGGTAGATAGTGTTGATTCACCTAGGGGATAACTGTACAATGGGGAGGGTAGATAGTGTTGATTCACCTAGGGGATAACTGTACAGTGGGAAGGCTAGATAGTGTTGATTCACCTAGGGGATAACTGTACAGTGGGAAGGGTAGATAGTGTTGATTCACCTAGGGGATAACTGTACATTGGGGAGGGTAGATAGTGTTGATTCACCTAGGGGATAACTGTACAGTGGGAAGGGTAGATAGTGTTGATTCACCTAGGGGATAACTGTACAGTGGGGAGGGTAGATAGTGTTGATTCACCTAGGGGGTAACTGTACAATGGGGAGGGTACATAGTGTTGATTCACCTAGGGGATAACTGTACAGTGGGTGGGGTAGATAGTGTTGATTCACCTAGGGGATAACTGTACATTGGGGAGGGTAGATAGTGTTGATTCACCTAGGGGATAACTGTACAGTGGGGAGGGTAGATAGTGTTGATTCACCTAGGGGATAACTGTACAGTGGGGAGGGTAGATAGTGTTGATTCACCTAGGGGATAACTGTACAATGGGGAGGGTAGATAGTGTTGATTCACCTAGGGGATAACTGTACAGTGGGGAGGGTAGATAGTGTTGATTCACCTAGGGGATAACTGTACAATGGGGAGGGTAGATAGTGTTGATTCACCTAGGGGATAACTGTACAGTGGGGAGGGTGGATAGTGTTGATTCACCTAGGGGATAACTGTACAGTGGGTGGGGTACATAGTGTTGATTCACCTAGGGGATAACTATACAGTGGGGAGGGTAGATAGTGTTGATTCACCTAGGGGATAACTGTACAGTGGGGAGGGTAGATAGTGTTGATTCACCTAGGGGATAACTGTACAGTGGGGAGGGTAGATAGTGTTGATTCACCTAGGGGATAACTGTACAAAGGGGAGGGTAGATATTGTTGATTCACCTAGGAGATAACTGTACAGTGGGGAGGGTGGATAGTGTTGATTCACCTAGGGGATAACTGTACAGTGGGGAGGGTAGATAGTGTTGATTCACCTAGGGGATAACTGTACAGTGGGGAGGGTAGATAGTGTTGATTCGCCTAGGGGATAACTGTACAGTGGGGAGGGTGGATAGTGTTGATTTACCTAAGGGATAACTGTACAGTGGGGAGGGTACATAGTGTTGATTCACCTAGGGGATAACTATACAGTGGGGAGGGTGGATAGTGTTGATTCACCTAGAGGATAACTGTACAGTGGGGATGGTGGATAGTGTTGATTCACCTAGGGGATAACTGTACAGTGGGAAGGGTACATAGTGTTGATTTACCTAGGGGATAACTGTACATTGGGTGGGTGGGTAGTGTTGATTCACCTAGGGGATAACTGTACAGTGGGGAGGGTGGATAGTGTTGATTCACCTAGGGGATAACTGTACAGTGGGTGGGGTTGATAGTGTTGATTCACCTAAGGGATAACTGTACAGTGGGAAGGGTACATCGTGTTGATTCACCTAGGGGATAACTGTACAGTGGGTGGGGTAGATAGTGTTGATTCACCTAGGGGATAACTATACAGTGGGGAGGGTGGATAGTGTTGATTCACCTAAGGGATAACTGTACAGTGGGAAGGGTACATCGTGTTGATTCACCTAGGGGATAACTGTACAGTGGGTGGGGTAGATAGTGTTGATTCACCTAGGGGATAACTGTACAGTGGGGAGGGTAGATAGTGTTGATTCACCTAGGGGATAACTGTACAGTGGGGAGGGTAGATAGTGTTGATTCACCTAGGGGATAACTGTACAGTGGGGAGGGTGGATAGTGTTGATTCACCTAGGAGATAACTGTACAGTGGGGAGGGTAGATAGTGTTGATTCACCTAGGGGATAACTGTACAGTGTGGAGGGTACATAGTGTTGATTCGCCTAGGGGATAACGGTACAATGGGGAGGGTACATCGTGTTGATTCAGCTAGGGGATAACTGTACAGTGGGGAGGGTAGATAGTGTTGATTCACCTAGGGGATAACTGTACAGTGGGGAGGGTACATAGTGTTGATTCACCTAGGGGATAACTGTACAGTGGGGAGGGTACATAGTGTTGATTCACCTAGGAGATAACTGTACAGTGGGGAGGGTGGATAGTGTTGATTCACCTAGGGGATAACTGTACAGTGGGGAGAGTACGTAAAGTTGGTCCACCTAGGGGATAACTGTACAATGGGGAGGGTAGATAGTGATGATTCACCTAGGGGATAACTGTACAGTGGGGAGGGTACATCGTGTTGGTCCACCTAGGGGATAACTGTACAGTGGGGAGGGTACATCGTGTTGGTCCACCTAGGGGATAACTGTACAGTGGGGAGGGTACATCGTGTTGGTCCACCTAGGGGATAACTGTACAGTGGGGAGGGTACATCGTGTTGGTCCACCTAGGGGATAACTGTACAGTGGGTGGGGTAGATAGTGATGATTCACCTAGGGGATAACTGTACAGTGGGAAGGGTGGATAGTGTTGATTCACCTAGGGGATAACTGTACAGTGGGGAGGGTACATCGTGTTGGTCCACCTAGGGGATAACTGTACAGTGGGGAGGGTACATAGTGTTGGTCCACCTAGAGGATAACTGTACAGTGGGGAGGGTACATCGTGTTGGTCCACCTAGGGGATAACTGTACAGTGGGGAGGGTACATAGTGTTGATTCACCTAGAGGATAACTGTACAGTGGGGAGGGTAGATAGTGTTGATTCACCTAGGGGATAACTGTACAATGGGGAGGGTAGATAGTGTTGATTCACCTAGGGGATAACTGTACAGTGGGGAGGGTACATCGTGTTGGTCCACCTAGGGGATAACTGTACAGTGGGGAGGGTACACAGTGTTGATTCACCTAGAGGATAACTGTACAGTGGGAAGGGTACATAGTGTTGATTCACCTAGGGGATAACTGTACATTGGGTGGGGTACATAGTGTTGATTCACCTAGGGGATAACTGTACAGTGGGGAGGGTAGATAGTGTTGATTCACCTAGGGGATAACTGTACAGTGGGGAGGGTAGATAGTGTTGATTCACCTAGGGGATAACTGTACATTGGGGAGGGTAGATAGTGTTGATTCACCTAGGGGATAACTGTACAGTGGGGAGGGTAGATAGTGTTGATTCACCTAGGGGATAACTGTACAGTGGGGAGGGTAGATATTGTTGATTCACCTAGGAGATAACTGTACAGTGGGGAGGGTGGATAGTGTTGATTCACCTAGGGGATAACTATACAGTGGGTAGGGTACATAGTGTTGATTCACCTAGGGGATAACTGTACAGTGGGAAGGGTAGATAGTGTTGATTCACCTAGGGGATAACTGTACATTGGGGAGGGTAGATAGTGTTGATTCACCTAGGGGATAACTGTACAGTGGGAAGGGTAGATAGTGTTGATTCACCTAGGGGATAACTGTACAGTGGGGAGGGTAGATAGTGTTGATTCACCTAGGGGATAACTGTACAATGGGGAGGGTACATAGTGTTGATTCACCTAGGGGATAACTGTACAGTGGGTGGGGTAGATAGTGTTGATTCACCTAGGGGATAACTGTACATTGGGGAGGGTAGATAGTGTTGATTCACCTAGGGGATAACTGTACAGTGGGAAGGGTAGATAGTGTTGATTCACCTAGGGGATAACTGTACAGTGGGGAGGGTACATAGTGTTGATTCACCTAGGAGATAACTGTACAGTGGGGAGGGTGGATAGTGTTGATTCACCTAGGGGATAACTGTACAGTGGGGAGAGTACGTAAAGTTGGTCCACCTAGGGGATAACTGTACAATGGGGAGGGTAGATAGTGATGATTCACCTAGGGGATAACTGTACAGTGGGGAGGGTACATCGTGTTGGTCCACCTAGGGGATAACTGTACAGTGGGGAGGGTACATCGTGTTGGTCCACCTAGGGGATAACTGTACAGTGGGGAGGGTACATCGTGTTGGTCCACCTAGGGGATAACTGTACAGTGGGGAGGGTACATCGTGTTGGTCCACCTAGGGGATAACTGTACAGTGGGTGGGGTAGATAGTGATGATTCACCTAGGGGATAACTGTACAGTGGGAAGGGTGGATAGTGTTGATTCACCTAGGGGATAACTGTACAGTGGGGAGGGTACATCGTGTTGGTCCACCTAGGGGATAACTGTACAGTGGGGAGGGTACATCGTGTTGGTCTACCTAGGGGATAACTGTACAGTGGGGAGGGTACATCGTGTTGGTCCACCTAGGGGATAACTGTACAGTGGGGAGGGTACATAGTGTTGATTCACCTAGAGGATAACTGTACAGTGGGGAGGGTAGATAGTGTTGATTCACCTAGGGGATAACTGTACAATGGGGAGGGTAGATAGTGTTTATTCACCTAGGGGATAACTGTACAGTGGGGAGGGTACATCGTGTTGGTCCACCTAGGGGATAACTGTACAGTGGGGAGGGTACATAGTGTTGATTCACCTAGGGGATAACTGTACATTGGGTGGGGTACATAGTGTTGATTCACCTAGGGGATAACTGTACATTGGGGAGGGTAGATAGTGTTGATTCACCTAGGGGATAACTGTACAGTGGGAAGGGTAGATAGTGTTGATTCACCTAGGGGATAACTGTACAGTGGGAAGGGTAGATAGTGTTGATTCACCTAGGGGATAACTGTACATTGGGGAGGGTAGATAGTGTTGATTCACCTAGGGGATAACTGTACAGTGGGAAGGGTAGATAGTGTTGATTCACCTAGGGGATAACTGTACAGTGGGGAGGGTAGATAGTGTTGATTCACCTAGGGGATAACTGTACAATGGGGAGGGTACATAGTGTTGATTAACCTTGGGGATAACTGTACAGTGGGGAGGGTACACAGTGTTGATTCACCTAGAGGATAACTGTACAGTGGGAAGGGTAGATAGTGTTGATTCACCTAGGGGATAACTGTACAATGGGGAGGGTAGATAGTGTTGATACACCTAGGGGATAACTGTACATTGGGTGGGGTACATAGTGTTGATTCACCTAGGAGATAACTGTACAGTGGGGAGGGTGGATAGTGTTGATTCACCTAGGGGATAACTGTACAGTGGGGAGAGTACGTAAAGTTGGTCCACCTAGGGGATAACTGTACAATGGGGAGGGTAGATAGTGATGATTCACCTAGGGGATAACTGTACAGTGGGGAGGGTACATCGTGTTGGTCCACCTAGGGGATAACTGTACAGTGGGGAGGGTACATCGTGTTGGTCCACCTAGGGGATAACTGTACAGTGGGGAGGGTACATCGTGTTGGTCCACCTAGGGGATAACTGTACAGTGGGGAGGGTACATCGTGTTGGTCCACCTAGGGGATAACTGTACAGTGGGTGGGGTAGATAGTGATGATTCACCTAGGGATTAACTGTACAGTGGGAAGGGTGGATAGTGTTGATTCACCTAGGGGATAACTGTACAGTGGGGAGGGTACATAGTGTTGATTCACCTAGAGGATAACTGTACAGTGGGGAGGGTAGATAGTGTTGATTCACCTAGGGGATAACTGTACAATGGGGAGGGTAGATAGTGTTGATTCACCTAGGGGATAACTGTACAGTGGGGAGGGTACATCGTGTTGGTCCACCTAGGGGATAACTGTACAGTGGGGAGGGTACACAGTGTTGATTCACCTAGAGGATAACTGTACAGTGGGAAGGGTACATAGTGTTGATTCACCTAGGGGATAACTGTACATTGGGTGGGGTACATAGTGTTGATTCACCTAGGGGATAACTGTACAGTGGGGAGGGTAGATAGTGTTGATTCACCTAGGGGATAACTGTACAGTGGGGAGGGTAGATAGTGTTGATTCACCTAGGGGATAACTGTACATTGGGGAGGGTAGATAGTGTTGATTCACCTAGGGGATAACTGTACAGTGGGAAGGGTAGATAGTGTTGATTCACCTAGGGTATAACTGTACAGTGGGAAGGGTAGATAGTGTTGATTCACCTAGGGGATAACTGTACATTGGGGAGGGTAGATAGTGTTGATTCACCTAGGGGATAACTGTACAGTGGGAAGGGTAGATAGTGTTGATTCACCTAGGGGATAACTGTACAGTGGGGAGGGTAGATAGTGTTGATTCACCTAGGGGATAACTGTACAATGGGGAGGGTACATAGTGTTGATTCACCTAGGGGATAACTGTACAGTGGGTGGGGTAGATAGTGTTGATTCACCTAGGGGATAACTGTACATTGGGGAGGGTAGATAGTGTTGATTCACCTAGGGGATAACTGTACAGTGGGAAGGGTAGATAGTGTTGATTCACCTAGGGGATAACTGTACAGTGGGGAGGGTACATAGTGTTGATTCACCTAGGAGATAACTGTACAGTGGGGAGGGTGGATAGTGTTGATTCACCTAGGGGATAACTGTACAGTGGGGAGAGTACGTAAAGTTGGTCCACCTAGGGGATAACTGTACAATGGGGAGGGTAGATAGTGATGATTCACCTAGGGGATAACTGTACAGTGGGGAGGGTACATCGTGTTGGTCCACCTAGGGGATAACTGTACAGTGGGGAGGGTACATCGTGTTGGTCCACCTAGGGGATAACTGTACAGTGGGGAGGGTACATCGTGTTGGTCCACCTAGGGGATAACTGTACAGTGGGGAGGGTACATCGTGTTGGTCCACCTAGGGGATAACTGTACAGTGGGTGGGGTAGATAGTGATGATTCACCTAGGGGATAACTGTACAGTGGGAAGGGTGGATAGTGTTGATTCACCTAGGGGATAACTGTACAGTGGGGAGGGTACATCGTGTTGGTCCACCTAGGGGATAACTGTACAGTGGGGAGGGTACATCGTGTTGGTCCACCTAGGGGATAACTGTACAGTGGGGAGGGTACATCGTGTTGGTCCACCTAGGGGATAACTGTACAGTGGGGAGGGTACATAGTGTTGATTCACCTAGAGGATAACTGTACAGTGGGGAGGGTAGATAGTGTTGATTCACCTAGGGGATAACTGTACAATGGGGAGGGTAGATAGTGTGTATTCACCTAGGGGATAACTGTACAGTGGGGAGGGTACACAGTGTTGATTCACCTAGAGGATAACTGTACAGTGGGAAGGGTACATAGTGTTGATTCACCTAGGGGATAACTGTACATTGGGTGGGGTACATAGTGTTGATTCACCTAGGGGATAACTGTACATTGGGGAGGGTAGATAGTGTTGATTCACCTAGGGGATAACTGTACAGTGGGAAGGCTAGATAGTGTTGATTCACCTAGGGGATAACTGTACAGTGGGAAGGGTAGATAGTGTTGATTCACCTAGGGGATAACTGTACATTGGGGAGGGTAGATAGTGTTGATTCACCTAGGGGATAACTGTACAGTGGGAAGGGTAGATAGTGTTGATTCACCTAGGGGATAACTGTACAGTGGGGAGGGTAGATAGTGTTGATTCACCTAGGGGATAACTGTACAATGGGGAGGGTACATAGTGTTGATTCACCTAGGGGATAACTGTACAGTGGGTGGGGTAGATAGTGTTGATTCACCTAGGGGATAACTGTACATTGGGGAGGGTAGATAGTGTTGATTCACCTAGGGGATAACTGTACAGTGGGAAGGGTAGATAGTGTTGATTCACCTAGGGGATAACTGTACAGTGGGGAGGGTAGATAGTGTTGATTCACCTAGGGGATAACTGTACAATGGGGAGGGTAGATAGTGTTGATTCACCTAGGGGATAACTGTACAGTGGGGAGGGTAGATAGTGTTGATTCACCTAGGGGATAACTGTACAATGGGGAGGGTAGATAGTGTTGATTCACCTAGGGGATAACTGTACAGTGGGGAGGGTGGATAGTGTTGATTCACCTAGGGGATAACTGTACAGTGGGTGGGGTACATAGTGTTGATTCACCTAGGGGATAACTATACAGTGGGGAGGGTAGATAGTGTTGATTCACCTAGGGGATAACTGTACAGTGGGGAGGGTTGATAGTGTTGATTCACCTAGGGGATAACTGTACAGTGGGGAGGGTAGATAGTGTTGATTCACCTAGGGGATAACTGTACAGTGGGGAGGGTAGATATTGTTGATTCACCTAGGAGATAACTGTACAGTGGGGAGGGTGGATAGTGTTGATTCACCTAGGGGATAACTGTACAGTGGGGAGGGTAGATAGTGTTGATTCACCTAGGGGATAACTGTACAGTGGGGAGGGTAGATAGTGTTGATTCGCCTAGGGGATAACTGTACAGTGGGGAGGGTGGATAGTGTTGATTTACCTAAGGGATAACTGTACAGTGGGGAGGGTACATAGTGTTGATTCACCTAGGGGATAACTATACAGTGGGGAGGGTGGATAGTGTTGATTCACCTAGAGGATAACTGTACAGTGGGGAGGGTGGATAGTGTTGATTCACCTAGGGGATAACTGTACAGTGGGAAGGGTACATAGTGTTGATTTACCTAGGGGATAACTGTACATTGGGTGGGTGGGTAGTGTTGATTCACCTAGGGGAAAACTGTACAGTGGGGAGGGTGGATAGTGTTCATTCACCTAGGGGATAACTGTACAGTGGGTGGGGTTGATAGTGTTGATTCACCTAAGGGATAACTGTACAGTGGGAAGGGTACATCGTGTTGATTCACCTAGGGGATAACTGTACAGTGGGTGGGGTAGATAGTGTTGATTCACCTAGGGGATAACTATACAGTGGGGAGGGTGGATAGTGTTGATTCACCTAAGGGATAACTGTACAGTGGGAAGGGTACATCGTGTTTATTCACCTAGGGGATAACTGTACAGTGGGTGGGGTAGATAGTGTTGATTCACCTAGGGGATAACTGTACAGTGGGGAGGGTAGATAGTGTTGATTCACCTAGGGGATAACTGTACAGTGGGGAGGGTAGATAGTGTTGATTCACCTAGGGGATAACTGTACAGTGGGGAGGGTGGATAGTGTTGATTCACCTAGGAGATAACTGTACAGTGGGGAGGGTAGATAGTGTTGATTCACCTAGGGGATAACTGTACAGTGTGGAGGGTACATAGTGTTGATTCGCCTAGGGGATAACGGTACAATGGGGAGGGTACATCGTGTTGATTCAGCTAGGGGATAACTGTACAGTGGGGAGGGTAGATAGTGTTGATTCACCTAGGGGATAACTGTACAGTGGGGAGGGTACATAGTGTTGATTCACCTAGGGGATAACTGTACAGTGGGGAGGGTACATAGTGTTGATTCACCTAGGAGATAACTGTACAGTGGGGAGGGTGGATAGTGTTGATTCACCTAGGGGATAACTGTACAGTGGGGAGAGTACGTAAAGTTGGTCCACCTAGGGGATAACTGTACAATGGGGAGGGTAGATAGTGATGATTCACCTAGGGGATAACTGTACAGTGGGGAGGGTACATCGTGTTGGTCCACCTAGGGGATAACTGTACAGTGGGGAGGGTACATCGTGTTGGTCCACCTAGGGGATAACTGTACAGTGGGGAGGGTACATCGTGTTGGTCCACCTAGGGGATAACTGTACAGTGGGGAGGGTACATCGTGTTGGTCCACCTAGGGGATAACTGTACAGTGGGTGGGGTAGATAGTGATGATTCACCTAGGGGATAACTGTACAGTGGGAAGGGTGGATATTGTTGATTCACCTAGGGGATAACTGTACAGTGGGGAGGGTACATCGTGTTGGTCCACCTAGGGGATAACTGTACAGTGGGGAGGGTACATCGTGTTGGTCCACCTAGGGGATAACTGTACAGTGGGGAGGGTACATCGTGTTGGTCCACCTAGGGGATAACTGTACAGTGGGGAGGGTACATAGTGTTGATTCACCTAGAGGATAACTGTACAGTGGGGAGGGTAGATAGTGTTGATTCACCTAGGGGATAACTGTACAATGGGGAGGGTAGATAGTGTTGATTCACCTAGGGGATAACTGTACAGTGGGGAGGGTACATCGTGTTGGTCCACCTAGGGGATAACTGTACAGTGGGGAGGGTACACAGTGTTGATTCACCTAGAGGATAACTGTACAGTGGGAAGGGTACATAATGTTGATTCACCTAGGGGATAACTGTACATTGGGTGGGGTACATAGTGTTGATTCACCTAGGGGATAACTGTACAGTGGGGAGGGTAGATAGTGTTGATTCACCTAGGGGATAACTGTACAGTGGGGAGGGTAGATAGTGTTGATTCACCTAGGGGATAACTGTACATTGGGGAGGGTAGATAGTGTTGATTCACCTAGGGGATAACTGTACAGTGGGAAGGGTAGATAGTGTTGATTCACCTAGGGGATAACTGTACAGTGGGAAGGGTAGATAGTGTTGATTCACCTATGGGATAACTGTACATTGGGGAGGGTAGATAGTGTTGATTCACCTAGGGGATAACTGTACAGTGGGAAGGGTAGATAGTGTTGATTCACCTAGGGGATAACTGTACAGTGGGGAGGGTAGATAGTGTTGATTCACCTAGGGGATAACTGTACAATGGGGAGGGTACATAGTGTTGATTCACCTAGGGGATAACTGTACAGTGGGTGGGGTAGATAGTGTTGATTCACCTAGGGGATAACTGTACATTGGGGAGGGTAGATAGTGTTGATTCACCTAGGGGATAACTGTACAGTGGGAAGGGTAGATAGTGTTGATTCACCTAGGGGATAACTGTACAGTGGGGAGGGTACATAGTGTTGATTCACCTAGGAGATAACTGTACAGTGGGGAGGGTGGATAGTGTTGATTCACCTAGGGGATAACTGTACAGTGGGGAGAGTACGTAAAGTTGGTCCACCTAGGGGATAACTGTACAATGGGGAGGGTAGATAGTGATGATTCACCTAGGGGATAACTGTACAGTGGGGAGGGTACATCGTGTTGGTCCACCTAGGGGATAACTGTACAGTGGGGAGGGTACATCGTGTTGGTCCACCTAGGGGATAACTGTACAGTGGGGAGGGTACATCGTGTTGGTCCACCTAGGGGATAACTGTACAGTGGGGAGGGTACATCGTGTTGGTCCACCTAGGGGATAACTGTACAGTGGGTGGGGTAGATAGTGATGATTCACCCAGGGGATAACTGTACAGTGGGAAGGGTGGATAGTGTTGATTCACCTAGGGGATAACTGTACAGTGGGGAGGGTACATCGTGTTGGTCCACCTAGGGGATAACTGTACAGTGGGGAGGGTACATCGTGTTGGTCCACCTAGGGGATAACTGTACAGTGGGGAGGGTACATCGTGTTGGTCCACCTAGGGGATAACTGTACAGTGGGGAGGGTACATCGTGTTGGTCCACCTAGGGGATAACTGTACAGTGGGGAGGGTACATCGTGTTGGTCCACCTAGGGGATAACTGTACAGTGGGGAGGGTACATCGTGTTGGTCCACCTAGGGGATAACTGTACAGTGGGGAGGGTACATCGTGTTGGTCCACCTAGGGGATAACTGTACAGTGGGGAGGGTACATAGTGTTGATTCACCTAGAGGATAACTGTACAGTGGGGAGGGTAGATAGTGTTGATTCACCTAGGGGATAACTGTACAGTGGGGAGGGTACATCGTGTTGGTCCACCTAGGGGATAACTGTACAGTGGGGAGGGTACATAGTGTTGATTCACCTAGGGGATAACTGTACATTGGGTGGGGTACATAGTGTTGATTCACCTAGGGGATAACTGTACATTGGGGAGGGTAGATAGTGTTGATTCACCTAGGGGATAACTGTACAGTGGGAAGGGTAGATAATGTTGATTCACCTAGGGGATAACTGTACAGTGGGAAGGGTAGATAGTGTTGATTCACCTAGGGGATAACTGTACATTGGGGAGGGTAGATAGTGTTGATTCACCTAGGGGATAACTGTACAGTGGGAAGGGTAGATAGTGTTGATTCACCTAGGGGATAACTGTACAGTGGGGAGGGTAGATAGTGTTGATTCACCTAGGGGATAACTGTACAATGGGGAGGGTAGATAGTGTTGATTCACCTAGGGGATAACTGTACAGTGGGTGGGGTAGATAGTGTTGATTCACCTAGGGGATAACTGTACATTGGGGAGGGTAGATAGTGTTGATTCACCTAGGGGATAACTGTACAGTGGGAAGGGTAGATAGTGTTGATTCACCTAGGGGATAACTGTACAGTGGGGAGGGTAGATAGTGTTGATTCACCTAGGGGATAACTGTACAATGGGGAGGGTAGATAGTGTTGATTCACCTAGGGGATAACTGTACAGTGGGGAGGGTAGATAGTGTTGATTCACCTAGGGGATAACTGTACAATGGGGAGGGTAGATAGTGTTGATTCACCTAGGGGATAACTGTACAGTGGGGAGGGTGGATAGTGTTGATTCACCTAGGGGATAACTGTACAGTGGGTGGGGTACATAGTGTTGATTCACCTAAGGGATAACTGTACAGTGGGAAGGGTACATCGTGTTGATTCACCTAGGGGATAACTATACAGTGGGGAGGGTAGATAGTGTTGATTCACCTAGGGGATAACTGTACAGTGGGGAGGGTAGATAGTGTTGATTCACCTAGGGGATAACTGTACAGTGGGGAGGGTAGATAGTGTTGATTCACCTAGGGGATAACTGTACAGTGGGGAGGGTAGATATTGTTGATTCACCTAGGAGATAACTGTACAGTGGGGAGGGTGGATAGTGTTGATTCACCTAGGGGATAACTATACAGTGGGGAGGGTACATAGTGTTGATTCACCTAGAGGATAACTGTACAGTGGGGAAGGTGGATAGTGTTGATTCACCTAGGGGATAACTATACAGTGGGTGGGGTAGATAGTGTTGATTCACCTAGGGGATAACTGTACAGTGGGTGGGGTACATAGTGTTGATTCACCTAAGGGATAACTATACAGTGGGGAGGGTAGATAGTGTTGATTCACCTAGGGGATAACTGTACAGTGGGGAGGGTAGATAGTGTTGATTCACCTAGGGGATAACTGTACAGTGGGGAGGGTAGATAGTGTTGATTCACCTAGGGGATAACTGTACAGTGGGGAGGGTAGATATTGTTGATTCACCTAGGAGATAACTGTACAGTGGGGAGGGTGGATAGTGTTGATTCACCTAGGGGATAACTATACAGTGGGGAGGGTACATAGTGTTGATTCACCTAGAGGATAACTGTACAGTGGGGAGGGTGGATAGTGTTGATTCACCTAGGGGATAACTGTACAGTGGGGAGGGTACATAGTGTTGATTCACCTAGGGGATAACTGTACAGTGTGGAGGGTGGATAGTGTTGATTCACCTAGGTGGTAACTGTACAGTGTGGAGGGTAGATAGTGTTGATTCACCTAGGGGATAACTGTACAGTGGGGAGGGTACATAGTGTTGATTCACCTAGGGGATAACTATACAGTGGGGAGGGTACATAGTGTTGATTCACCTATGAGATAACTGTACAGTGGGGAGGGTACATAGTGTTGATTCACCTAAGGGATAACTATACAGTGGGGAGAGTACATAGTGTTGATTCACCTAGGGGATAACTGTACAGTGGGGAGGGTACATAGTGTTGATTAACCTAGGGGATAACTGTACGAAAATCTCACCTTCCTGGTTCCAGGTCTCCAACAGTGTATACCAGCTCGTCTAGAAAAATATCTGTGACGTCATTGGCAGGACAACTCCCGTGAAGCCCTCCATCCACAAACACGGCATAACTAGTGACTGGAGCTGCATTTTCCATGGGGGTGGGGCGGAATGGGACTGGTTGCCAGGCGATGGTGATGGCACCCCGGGTACTACTGGGTACCTCGTAGATCTCCGGAGAGAGGGGAGGGTGGGGGCATGTAATTGTCAACTCTTGAGATGGATGGCTGTCTCCTACGCTGTGGTTGGTTACAGCAACAACTCTGATCTTATGCTCCGCCCCTACAAACCATATCGAGGAAAAAAAAATCTTAGTAATGAGGAGTTTTAATAAAGTTCTTAAATTCTTCAAATCCACTGATATTTCTGATCCAAAATACGAGCCGTATTTTGGTAAACAATAAAGGCTGATACTTGATGGACAATATTTTACTTAAACTAACTTTTTTATTTGCTTGAGTTAGCCAATTGAAATAGATGCTTTTAGTGATTCAATATTATGAAGAGCTTATAATTACGGCGGGGTTGTCCTTTATGATTATTTGGGGTGTCTTGAAATCAAGGTCATCTTAAAGACTTAAGACTAATCTAGAGGTCTTTTTGCAAAAATTCTGACAGGATAAGTTAAAGTTTGATGGCAATCTCGCGTCCGTAGTAAGGGTAGACAACCAACAACAGCAAACACGACAGCTTCGTCGCTTCGAGAGAAAAAGGGGAGATTTTCATTTTAATTATATTTATTCATAAGAGTGAGTGGTGCAAGTCACAGATGAGAGGCGCATGGGGAGCAGACTGTAATTAATATAAACCCACATGAGCCATACATGATGTACCTTTTTCTAGGTGAGCAATAGTATGATGCACAGAGTCATGGGGAAGCAAGTCTTCGTGCTGTGTGCCGTTGACCGTTATTCTGTAGCCTACGACTTGGGCGTCTCCGAATGAGGGAACTTGCTTCCAACAGACAGTGGCCTTAAAATAATAGAAGAAATGAAAACGAAAAAGTATAATGGGACCCACTTTACAACTCCTGAACCTTAAAATACAGTTATTCATTCATTCAAATTAACGTTTGGTGGTTATTATATCAAATGCTCCTTTGAAAGACTCCTTGTGCATTCACTTGTAAGATATCTCAATATTAACAAAAAGGTGTGCCAAACAGTACGTCCTCTTTCCCTTTTCATGAAAAGTGTGAGCATTTTTTCAGGTTCACTGCAATTCACATTACAAGAGCAATTCACATTACAAGGGCAATTCACATTACAAGGGCAATTCACATGACAAGGGCAATTCACATTACAAGGGCAATTCACATTACAAGGGCAATTCACATTACAAGGGCAATTCACATTACAAGAGCAATTCACATTACAAGGGCAATTCACATTACAAGAGCAATTCACATTACAAGGGCAATTCACATTACAAGGGCAATTCACATTACAAGGGCAATTCACATTACAAGAGCAATTCACATTACAAGGGCAATTCACATTACAAGGGCAATTCACATTACAAGAGCAATTCACATTACAAGGGCAATTCACATTACAAGGGCAAATGCAGAAACATCTTAGTCCCAAATTTGTTTGCCCTGAATGAATTATGACGTAACGTCAGCGTTAAAAACAAAAGTCCTCCGGTTTGCATTCCGTCCTCTAGAAACGTCTTTGCTTAAGTTCTCTTTTACCTCGCGATCCCTGACAGCGGTCAAGTGGACCACAGGAGTCTTGGGTCGACCTGGCATTGTTAGCACCACGACGTTAGACATTGCCAGTGAGCTCGATACCACAGCCACCCTGGGACGGGTAAATCAGAGATACATCAACTAGGATAACAATTATTTACACCCAATCCTGAGACAAGCCGACCAAAGATACACTATTGAAAAAAAAATGTCAATGTAAAGAGCAAATGACCTATGTGTTAGAATAATATTCGTTGATAATATGTATATTTACATAAATATCACACTATCACACTAATATGTATACTATAGCATATTTATGTTTCTGTATTAGAAGACGCGACCCACTGTATCGTGCCCCAGTTAAAAGGCCAGGGAAATAACAAAAACCGGCACTCTAAAGCTAATGACTGCATTATTCCTCTCCTGCACATCCAACCATTACCCTGTACTCAGAAAAACTGAGCACGAAGACGATACAATCGTTTCTATTGCATAGCACTATGATTATAGCCGGGTCTCATAAAGTAAGTCACTTTAATATAAGGTACAGTGTAATTTGAACCTGTATGGCTGTCGTTGCCTCAGTCCCGCAACCTCGATGACGCGGCTCCTTGTTTTCCAGCAATGCTGTCTGTAGTTTGTCTTGATACGATAAAAAGTTTAATTTGTTAGCTCTACTGCATGATGCCTACACGTGCTACAAACTCTTGCCTTACCTTACGAGGCCAAATGTCCCGAGTACAACTCTCCTTAAAAAGCACACTGCAAGTACAAGAATGACAATAAATGTGCTGAAGCTCCGGAATGCAATTGTTACCCATTTAAACTTGATTCAGAAAATAAAAAAAACAAAGCATCGTACCTGAAATCACTGTCTACACTAGAACCAAACTTAGTTCCCAGTACAAGAAAGGTGAAGTCTGTAAAATCTCCGCATTCCCACTCAAATACGGCCTTATCGCCATGTGACCCTTTAAATACAAGGAAGATCTGCGAGGAAGGGATAGCTTGGGTTACGCCTTGCGGTTCGGCGCCATCGGTGACTAGTGCGCCTTGCCCATTCACCTCCTCGACATCAGAGTCTTCACTTGATCCACTGGCCAAGTCTGAATCTTGCACATCCATGTCTTTATTGACAAAGTCCTGGCTTGATTCGACAGACAGATCTGAAGCTTGCCCATCCACGTCTTTATTGACAAAGTCCTGGCTTGATTCGACAGACAGATCTGAAGCTTGCCTATCCGCCACCTCAGGGTGATCTGACTCGTCTTGACACTCAGAATCCTGACCATTTACTCCTTTATTGACAGACCCTTGGCTTAATCCGTCTGTCAGCTCTACCTCTCGATCCTGGTTGGGTTCTTGGCTGCCGGTGTCATGCTCATCGTGGGGCTCTGTACTCTTATTCTCGTAAGGTTTACCATCAGTTTCAACATCTCTTTCGGCACTCTCATCCAAATCGTCTTCCACAACATAATGCTCGTCAAGAATAACTTTTTTCAGCATTGAACTTTTTTTAGGAGTTTGTCGCAGTATGAGGCTTTCTTCTTGCCACTGTTCAGACACTATTATTGGAGTTTCATTGATCTTAATCCATTCCATCCGATCCGGCGGTGCACTTTCAGCAAAAATAGCGATGAAGTGTTTGTTCTGAAGCTTATTTTCTGGCTGACGGTGAACAACTGCATTAACGACCTTCGTTTGCTTATCAAAATTAGCGACATCTTCGCTCTGCAGTTTTGAAGCTTGGACATGCCGAGTGGCACCAGCTTTGATATTGTCCAGATATGGCAAATCCAGTAATTCAGCCTCTTGAGTCGTTTCTTTGTCAGTCGCCTGGGGGCCATTTTGTGTTTCACCATCAGGCAACCCGGCGCAGTTATAGTGAATAAGTAGCTTTGCTACGAGAGAGTTGAAACCCGCTTCGAGGTTCGATCCATGGAATGGGGTCCACTCTCTCCTATTTGCTGACATCATGTCGTCGTTTGGATCTTTTCCAAACCCATCGTCGTTTATGCCTGTATCAGCTGAATCCAAAGTATTTGCTTGATCAATTCCGCTGTCTTGTTTTTCCTTGAGATTTTTATCACAATCTTGGTGCATTTTATGATCCCTATCAGCGTCATCAAAATCTCCATCGCTGTTACAGCTCTTCCTTTCAAAGTTTTCCACAGCAGAGGACTCGCATGTCTCTTCATTCCCCACCATACAATCCTTGATATCTTTACTTTGTTTCAGAGATAGTTCCTCCAACTTTTCTTCATTTGTCATTGCATTTCTTTCAGTTTGAAGATCCTCTCTTCGAATATCTTCCGAAATTGTGATACCAGCGGTATTTCCATCGTTATTTCTTTCCTCTTCCAATGTCTTCTCCGATAAACTCTTCGATTCATCTTTACTTCCATCATCCAAATTTACTCGAGCATTTTCTCTCTCTTCACCCTTTTCTTTCTGTTCCATTTCACTAATCGCATACATTTCCTGGTCGGCTTCAGAGACTTCCGCGCTAGAGCTAGACTCAGGCGCCTCGTTTTCAAAAGATTCTTTCATTTCAAAGACGTCTCGCTTGCTGTCAGTAACTTTATCGTCACTACAACTAACTTTAGGTACTTTGTTTTCCAAGAGTTTTGTTTTGTCAAAAACGTCTTGTTTGCTGTCAATGACATCCTCATCACAACTATTACTGTCTTGGGCAGGTACCTCGTTCTCAAAACCCCTTTTGCTGTCCAAGATGTCTCGATTGTTGTCAGCATCACTACTAAGGCAGTGATTGGTTAACTCGTCGTATTCTTGCAGATCAAACAGAGGACGTCCTTCAAGACGAGGTGAAGAAGGCTTCGCACTATCATTTCGTTTTTTCTCAGCAGGTTTCATCTCATCTTTATCCCTTATACCAGGCTGTAATTCAGTAGCTAGGATATCATCATCTTCCAGTAAATTTTCCCCTTGAGCCCGTTCGAGGAGAGGTGGCGAAGAGATGACGTCCAACTGTTTATCTTCTGGGATAGTCTCTAACCCATTCAGAGTGAGATTACTAAAAATGCTTGAAGGTTTATCAACCACAGATGTGTTGGTATCGAGGAGGGTTGCCTCTGAAACTAGAATGAGCTCCCTTGAGGTTGTAGCTACTTCAGAGTCTTGATTGGATAGTTCTGGATGCTGGATAAGGTCATCTGGTAGCGGCAGACTGAACTGGAGTTCATTTGACACAAGGCGTTCCGATGAACCTGACAACAAGAAAAGTTACTTACTAATTATCATCCAGAGCAAGAAAATATAAACAACCATGCCTAGCTTTACCATTCTCCTAAAATTCGAGATGCGTATGAGTAACTGTACTCTACTAAAAGAAGGATAGGGCCCTATGCTTGAAATATCAAAAAACATCCGAACAACATCAGGCACCTGGTTGACTGACCTTCACTGTACATAACAACGCTCAGCGTGTAGAGATGCCCCTCGTCTGTACTCTCAAACAGCACGCGGCAGTAATCAATGTCGGGCTCAGGTGTGATCTGGTACGAAAAGCAAGTAATTAAAAAACAACCAAACAAATAAAAGATGGAAATTAACAGGCAGACAGACAACGTCACTTTTTTTATAAGAAGGAACTTTACCTTATCGCCAAAGGGTGCACCATCAACCATGACCTGGAATTGAGTATCTGGAAAAGCCGGCCAAACAATGACAAGGGCATCAACACGACCACAGGTCTCTAACGACACCACAGGTCCACCCAACGACGATATTTCAGAGCATGTGATCACCTGCAACACAAGTAAGGGGTTTAGCCCTAGCTACATTAATCGGGAACTTTGCCATAACAAGAATTTTAAAAGGACAAAGCTTCAAAGAACAATACGACACCATATGAAGACGGTGCAATGCGAAGGGTTTCTCATGTAAAATACATAGAGGGCCATTTGCTAGAGATCGGTCAATCGCTTTATAAACAAAACGCTGATTGACTGATTCGAAAGCGTTAATTTTTTTTCAATCATGTCGGTTAATCAATGAGCGTTTTTTTCATGAAGTTGCTTTTTGTTGGGTAGAGATTTTTTAATCATTCCAGAGAAGCACTGAGTAAAAGGTAAGATGACGGTCGTACGTAATAATTCCCGTAAAATCGCCCTTTTAGGCTGGTGATGATGCTGATGTTGTTATCATTAGGCGACCTGCTAACAAAATAACAGAAAACCTTAAATTTAGGCAATGAAATAAGTCCTAGCCCAAGGCCGCTTATCATCGCCATCCGAACTTTAAACCACCAGACAAAACAGTTTTACTCACCAACTCATTTGACAGCTGCGGCTTGAACTGCTCATTCACAGGAAACACCACCAAGACCACGTGATACGTCCTACCTCCGCAAAGACCACTAACCTCTATGCAGGGACAGCTGGCGCAGATCCAGCCACCTTGAACGATTCCATCGACATACAACTGTAACAAAATAAAAAAACCCGAGCTCAATTCCATAAGGATAGATGTAGAACTAGAAAGTCCAGACAGCATAAGCACCAGAAGCATTCTTGAAAGCGCAGGATTTTTTTTTTTAAGTAAAGGCTTGGGTTTCTGACCATCGAGCGCTTCTCGAAACATCAGCAAGTTTGCCACCATCCTCCCCCCTCAAAAAAAGGAAAAGTCTTTGTGCATTTTCGTGTGGGACTGATAGATCGTGCAATGTACCTTGAAGCCAGCAATCCAAGAAAGTTCTGCGGTTTTCGGCATCTCTAGGACGACACGGATGACATTATCAAAGATGAAGCCATACGATATAAAGGGGATGCTGCTTGACCACTGCCAGTTGGTTATCTAGTGAAAAAAGACTCATCAGGATGGACTACTCAACAACTATCATAGTCTTAAATCAGATCGTAGCAAATCACTTCTTTAAAGATTTCCCTACATTTGTGTTATAGTACCTGTTCTCGAAATCCAATATCTGCTTTACCGTCCTCTTCGTCCTCAAGTACCCATATCCTCCTTGATCAAGTAGAAAAAGTCATAAGACACAAGGCATGTGGTATCTCGAGTAATATAATGATCATAGTTACCTGGAGGTGAATACGGCGCTTGGGATCCACCCGTCCTTGTGCGCAATACATCTGATCAAATACAGACCTGGCCTGTCCAAGCGGATCCCAGTATTCCAGTCGTACACCTGACACACAGGGGGTATATTACCTCATGTACCTCATAAACAATACTTTTCAGCCACAGTTTTGTCATTGTTTTTATTCAACATTGGAGCGCAAATTATGTGACGGAAATCCGAAATAACAATATGAAAACAAAGCTCAAAACTTCATTTGCCATATTCATATGAAAAAGCATCCCTTTCTAATTCAGCCAATGGAAATTGTGTGACCTGTGTTTTCCTTGGCTGACAAAATGGCGGCTGACAGACTCTGGAGGGGAATAGGGCCGGTGCTGCAACACCGGATTCGGTTATATGTTTTGTCCTTGATAGCCTTTATTTTTGTCTTGGCCCCAGAAGTTTTTGCATTTCATAGACTATCCCCTTGCCGGGAAAATAGTGGTGGTGGGGGGGGGGGGGGGGGGGGAGGGAGGGGGGCGAGGGATGTTAAGGCCACGAGCTTATGCATGTGTCAAATATAATATTGCTGTGGCCGCCAGTCCAAAAACGCCCTGATGAGAAATACCACACGATGAGCTTGACCGGGGCTTCTCCAGGAAGTTACGCCTCTTACCAGTCTATTATCAACATGTTCATGTGGGCTTGTTCCATCAGTAGTGTAGAAAATAGATACATCATCATCGTCACAGGCCAGATAAATAGTAAAGCCTTTTTCCACCTTCAACGATATAAGGAAAGCATATAAGTGGCTTCCCATGAAACTCCATGAAACTAACATCATCATCAACAACGTCATCATCAACAACATCATCATCAACGTCATTATTAACATAATCAGATGAAAAATGGATCGTCAATTATATATGACCATCATTATCACAATAATTATTCATCTTCATTATAATGTCATATCGAACACCAGCATTGTCCCCGTCATCATTATCACGTTCACAAATACTATTATTACCAGCATTGTCCCCGTCATCATTATCACGTTCTCAAATACTATTATTACCAGCAGTGGCACGTCATCATTATTTTTTATCTTGTCACAAAATCACTGTGTAAGTAAACTCTAGAACAGGGGAAAACGGCGGTAAAGGTAATGTAAACCTACTTACAATTCCTCCCTCGTTGCCTTCAGCAAACCTTGGCTGAATAACCCGCTTTTCTGTGTGTGTAAAAACATATCTGTTGTCTTGCCTCTCTTACAATATAAAGACAAAGACAAGACAGAAGAAGCCGTGATAATTAAACAAGAGCACTTTTCTCACCCTCCTCTAAAACTTCAACTTGACAGATTCTATCTTGTTCTGCGCCTTCAGACATAACCCAATACGAGCCAGCGGTATCGAACGTGTGGAAAAAACTACTACGCTTAGTAACCGGGCCACTGTCAAATGATGCGGCGCCCTGGACACGAGCCTGGAAACGTAAGCGTCTACTCAATACAACACAATACAATTTGCCAAAGTCTTGTGCTTTTATAAAGAGCAATTAGTTCGTGTAGGGTGCACTGTTACCTGTTGATGATGCGGTTCTTTGATGTGGAAGATGTTGTGTTTTTCTTCGCCTGCATCTTCCCACGTCCATAACACGCTTTGATACTAAGTGAAATGACACGAAAACAAATGAAATGCATGCAAATGACATATGTAACACAAACGAACGACAACGAAAACAACTGACAATAATAGATTTCTGCACCCCTCCCCATAAAATTCCTAGTGGGTCATCTCTTGTAATGGTAATCATCTCATGTAATCCAATCAGAAAGAGAGATAGCAATACCTTGGCGATGACCACGTGGGCGGGGCGGAACCCATTACGCGACAGCCTGACCCTACTTGAGTAGGGGAGTGGATCAACCAAGACGGTATTGGTGAATGTGTCAGATGCGTGCAGCTCCGGCTACAGCATGCCACAGAAATGTATCATTACTGACATATCACTCGGGGAATACAACACATAGAGACCATTACTGACATATCATTAAGGGTATACAACACATAGAGACCATTACTGACAAATCACTCAGGGAATACCATGGATAGAGACCATTACTAACAAATCACTAAGGGTATACCACAGATAGAGACCATTACCGACATATCACTCAGGGAATACAACACATAGAGACCATTACTGACATATCACTCAGGGAATACAACACATAGAGACCATTACTGACATATCATTCAGGGAATACAACACATAGAGATCATTACTGACAAATCACTCAGGGAATACCATGGATAGAGACCATAACTGACAAATCACTCAGGGTATACCATAGATAGAGACCATTACTAACCACTCAGGGAATACAACACATAGAGACCATTACTAAAAAATCCCTCGGGGTATACCATGGATAGAGACCATTACTGACATATCATTCAGGGAATACAACACATAGAGACCATTACTAACAAATCACTCGGGGTATACCACAAATAGAGAATATTACAAACAAATCACTCAGGGTATACCACAGATAGAGACCATTACTAACAAATCACTCAGGGTATACCATAGATAGAGACCATTACTAACAAATGACTCAGGGTATACCACAGATAGAGACCATTACTAACAAATCACTCAGGGTATACCATAGATAGAGAACATTACTAACAAATTACTCAGGCTAACCACAGATAGAGACCATTACTAACAAATCACTCAGGGTATACCACAGATAGAGAACATACTAACAAATCACTCAGGGTATACCAAAGATAGAGAACATTACTAACAAATCACTCAGGGTATACCATAGAGAACATTACTAACAAATCACTCAGGGTATAACATAGATAGAGACCATTATTAACAAATCACTCAGGGTATACCATAGAGACCATTACTAACAAATGACTCAGGCTATACCATAGATAGAGACCATTACTAACAAATCACTCAGGGTATACCATAGAGACCATTACTAACAAATCACTCAGGGTATACCATAGATAGAGAACATTACTAACAAATCACTCAGGGTATACCATAGATAGAGACCATTACTAACAAATCACTCAGGGTATACCATAGATAGAGACCATTACTTAACAAATGACTCAGGCTATACCATAGATAGAGACTATTACTAACAAATCACTCAGGTTATACCATAGAGACCATTACTAACAAATCACTCAGGGTATACCATAGAGACCATTACTAACAAATCACTCAGGGTATACCACAGATAGAGACCATTAGTAACAAATCACTCAGGGTATACCATAGATAGAGAACATTACTAACAAATTACTCAGGCTAACCACAGATAGAGACCATTACTAACAAATCACTCAGGGTATACCACAGATAGAGAACATACTAACAAATCACTCAGGGTATACCATAGATAGAGAACATTACTAACAAATCACTCAGGGTATACCATAGAGAACATTACTAACAAATCACTCAGGGTATAACATAGATAGAGACCATTATTAACAAATCACTCAGGGTATACCATAGAGACCATTACTAACAAATGACTCAGCCTATACCATAGATAGAGACCATTACTAACAAATGACTCAGGCTATACCACAGATAGAGACCATTACTAACAAATTACTCAGGGTATACCATAGATAGAGAACATTACTAACAAATCACTCAGGGTATACCATAGAGACCATTACTAACAAATCACTCAGGGTATACCATAGATAGAGAACATTACTAACAAATCACTCAGGGTATACCATAGATAGAGACCATTACTAACAAATCACTCAGGGTATACCATAGATAGAGACCATTACTTAACAAATGACTCAGGCTATACCATAGATAGAGACTATTACTAACAAATCACTCAGGATATACCATAGAGACCATTACTAACAAATCACTCAGGGTATACCATAGAGACCATTACTAACAAATCACTCAGGGTATACCATAGATAGAGACCATTACTAACAAATGACTCAGGGTATACCATAGATAGAGAACATTATTAACAAATCACTAAGGGTATACCATAGGGACCATTAATAACAAATCACTGAATCACTCAGGGCTTGGATCAGTGAACTTAAGCAGCAACGTAAGCAACCGTGTTGATAATAGAAAATGATGGAAATCCAGAAATGCCAGACGTGCATTACACTCTAATACGTTCCAGCAATCCTCCTCTAAACTTTTACATGGAAAAACAAGTTTCACGTTTTGGCGAGGGCAGGAACGTGTGTTGTATGCTATGGTAGAAATCGAAGCTAGCTTAGAATTTAGAGCTAAACATGAAAGCATTTGCTTTGCTAGAGGCATTGTTTAAGTTTACTATAAACAAGTAATTTGTTAGGAGGGAAACAGTACATGCCATGACTAGTATGTACTAGTGAATTGCAGGGTTAACAATATAGAAAATTAAATGTAAAAGCTGTTTGGAAATAATCGTGTTGTAAAACTGCCAGCAATCAGATCCAAACATTCGTCACAATGCTATGTAAAAACTTGGACAATTAAAAAGGGCGTAAAGCGTTGTATTAGTAACGCAGATGACTACCAAAATGACCAAATACCTCGTCCTCATCTCGTGTAAAGGCCGTACAAGCAACATGGTGGGCTCCAGTCCCAGAGAAGTGCTTCGCGAAGCAGCGCCTATCAGAAATGCACCAGTGAGACTACAGTGCTATTGGCAATTCAGTTCTAACCAATTAATGGTAATATAGATATGGACCCAAAGAAGTGGTAATGTAAAAGGCCACGAACCAATTATAAGAACCCCCTTGCGAGCTAGGACTTTGGTATTGTTCAGTAGGGTAAAAGTAAAGCTTCCCGGCCTGTTAAACATAAACTCTATTAAAAAAGGGTGTACTACACCTGGTCCCTCTCGACATGTATGTCTTCCCTTGTTCCGGTATAACCTGACCCTTGCTGTACGACAGGCCTACCTTTGTTTTGGTACGACCTGGCCCTTGTTGAATGGTAGCTCTACCTTGGTTCTGGAATATATTGGTCCTTGCTGACTTGCCCAATTTCCTCAGGTGATACGATGGCTCTGATGTCGTACAACTCCCCACTGCACCACATCCAGCACACACAGTCTCCGGCTTTCACTATGACAGGGTCTGGCTCAACGCCAAACAGGCTCACTTCGACTTTATGGATCTGTAAGGTATATAAGCGGCTTGACGTTACAAAGGCACTATCTTAGCTATAGTTTTTTGTTAATCAACAGTAGAGAGGCTTCTTTTTTTCTGACTGCACCTAGTTGCAAGGGGCTTTGGTATTTACCTGAGGTTGAGCCGTCACAACAACAGCGCCACAGAGACTGGGGAGGGCGGAACTGAATAAGAATAATCATAGAGTCAAAAGCCATACCTCCTGCATAGCAATTTTAGCAACGGTTAAGATGGAACATGTGTGGGACAAAAACATTATTTATAACAAAGTATCTGGAAAATCAGGGCTTCTGGAATTATGCGCTTGTGCGGAAGCGCGTAATTTTGCTTTTTCCGCGTAATCCGCGTAATCCACAAATTTCCGCGTAATCCCGCGTAATTTGGCTAAATTTTGTAAGACAAAACATTAAATTGCACATGTGATTTGTTCTTTTAGGGTTCTTTCCTCTAAGAGTGCGATATTTCGAACTGAATTTCGAACACAAATAAAATGACTAGGCGTTCTTTGCTAAACCGCGAAGGCCTAAAACTAATAATAAAATACCTTTTTTAATTGGCTGGTGGCTAGGAGCCAATGAAAACTTGCCTAAGATATTTTCACACAAAAAAATAACCTTTTCAAGTTATTTCGTGCTTTCCTTAGGTACAAAATGTAGTTTGGACGTAACAGTTGATATTCCGTGTAATTTAGCGCGTAATTCAGTAAAGAATCCCGCAAAATTTTGATTTTTAAAGAAAAATGTATTGCAAAATCCCGCGTAATTAAGCGCGTAATGATTGATTTTCCGCGTAATTTAGCGCGTAATTTAGCAAAGAATCCCGCGTAATTTTGAGTTTTTTTTCGCGTAATTCCAGAAGGCCTGGAAAATGAAAATTTCAACAACGATCTAGTTAACATCAAAAAGAGAATTCCAAAACACCAAACTGGATTTTAAGGAGAATTGACAACGATTAAAGAACATTTTGAAATGGACTTTTTTTAGACAATGAATCCGCCCCCTGTGCAGGCTCGTAGCCAGGGGGGGTCCGGAACAACCCCTCACTCAAGTGGAAGGTCCGCTCTAATGAAGTACTCTAATTGAGTACCACTGCGAGGTAGGGCACATTACCTAAGAGAAAATGGGTAAACGAACCCCCCCCCCCCCACCCCCCGCTTAAAATCCTGGCTACAGGCCTGCTGTGACGAGTCTATTTCTGCCGAAGCTAAGTAGCGAACTTAATACACATCTAAATCAATGTAAAATAAAATCTTACAATAATTGACTCAATTCATAAACTATCATTAACGATATCTCCAAACATGGTAATAGAATCAAAAAGCCCAAACTGTCGCGATCTCGTACCAGAACAATGAATACAATACACCAAAAACTGGAAATCGACTCTGCCAAATTTTTGTCTTTAATAAGACTTCTTCAGGGCAGACCCCTGATTTCCAGTTTTTGGTGTATTCCAAAAATGGTAAGGTATGTTAATATTATAAGTATTCAATACAACAGTTTTTTTTCCGGTCCAGATAAAAGTTTAACAATGGGGGGAAGGAACACCATTATCCTGTGAACTGCCAGTATCCGGGGCAAAGGTCGACTTATAGCTCTATTAAACATGGGCAAGCAAAGATTTGTAATCTAGAATCGTCGTTAGTGTGTACCTTGTAAAGTAAAACAACCCAAGATCTGTAAACACGTGGCGAAAGGCGCCAGGAGAAGGAATGGGTCGGTCGCCATGGAAACCGTCTGGTATGATTGTACGCTGGTGAGAAGCCTGTCAAGACAATT
This sequence comes from Nematostella vectensis, assembly GCF_932526225.1. Classification (NCBI taxonomy): domain Eukaryota; kingdom Metazoa; phylum Cnidaria; class Anthozoa; order Actiniaria; family Edwardsiidae; genus Nematostella; species Nematostella vectensis. Next base: position 2,347,709 of record NC_064034.1, read on the forward strand.
TGATTTATTGACTTTTACAGAGAGAGGTGAGAGAGGATTCAAGTTGGAAACTTCATTGACGGCTATAGATAAAGACAAAGTTTACAAAAGTCACGTCTCATTTCAGAATTTCATTTCTATAAACGCTTTACTCGCATGATAATTCGCCAATGAACCCTTGTGTAGATTTCTAGCCATTAAACATGCGTTCTTGGTACAATGCACTGAATGTTCAATTAGTTTTCTAACGTGTAAATTTCTTGTCTTTATCGATTGTCTGTTTTCGACAGAATTTGGATAATGAGGAATACTCCTTTTTGAGTTTTCTATTTTGAATTTATCACATCATTTGTCTCCCAATATGGAATACGAACCAGAACCAGAAAGGTGTTGCTGATTTGGGCTATATAATGAGATGGGCAGTATACCCCCAAGAAATGTACAAAAGGACGTATTTGGTTTCCAACCCCTCTTTGACCGACCTGCTGTATATTGTGACTATTTACTGTGTTCTCCCACAACCACGTGACACTGTCACCAGGATGAACACTTATTATCTGCGGCTTGAAGTTCTGATCGCTGATACAAACCAGGTGCTCCTGAAATAAGCGAACAAGTAATGAGTAAGACACTTACAAGGCCCTAATGACTCACAGCAATCCACGATGACCAAAAATCCCCCAGCCCCCACCCATCCGATTTCCAATTGCATCCATCCCCTTGCATCCACGATGACCAAAATCCCCCAATCCCTCCCCCTCTGATTTCCAATTGCATCCATCCCCTTGCATCCACGATGACCAAAATCCCTCAGCCCCACCAATCCGATTTCCAATTGCATCCTTCCCTTGCATCCACGATTACCAAAATCCCCCAACCCCTCCCCCTCCGGTTTCCAATTGCATCCACCCCCTTGCATCCACGATGACCAAAATCCCCCAATCCCTCCCCCTCTGATTTCCAATTGCATCCATCCCCTTGCATCCACGATGACCAAAATCCCTCAGCCCCACCAATCCGATTTCCAATTGCATCCATCCCCTTGCATCCACGATTACCAAAATCCCCCAACCCCTCCCCCTCCGGTTTCCAATTGCATCCACCCCCTTGCATCCACGATGACCAAAATCCCCCAATCCCTCCCCCTCTGATTTCCAATTGCATCCATCCCCTTGCATCCACGATGACCAAAATCCCCCAGCCTCCGCCCTTTCAATGCCAATTCCCCTCTTTAAGGGTATAAGATATTCCTACACATTCCAGACTCGGTACCTGTGCAGTGTTCTGGACAATAAGTGAACACATTGCCGCTCCCTGTGGTTGCCAAGGTCCTGTGGGCTTTAGGTAATAGGTGACCAGTCCTTCACTATCTTGTTTAGCTGTTATCAAACCTACAGGGCTAATAGCCTGACAAAGCTCCTCGGACCTCACACAACAGTCGTCTGGAAAAGAAAGGATTTCTGCATTAACTTATTAATAATAGGTTTAAAGATTCAAAGCCTGTTGCATGCTGCTTTTATGGTGATTCTAGCCCCAAGCAGGTACAAGCTGGTACAACAACAGCTCATCTGACAGTGACTCTCTAACGGACTAGGTTTTATCTATCGAATAATCTATAAAAAAACAATTGGAAAAGAGAAAGCTCAAAACAAACCTTCTTCCTCAGACGAGGGTCTTTGACTAGTAGTTACAAATGACTCCTGTTTAAAAAGAACCTGTTAGATTTCAGTGCTGTATGTACTGGACACAATAGAACTGCATTGATACACTTGTAGTGGAAATAAATGATTACCTGTTGCACAGTGAAACCACCAGGCACGTCCTCCTCCCCAGACCACATCCACCACACCCGGTCACCCTTCTGAATACAGCCAAGCTCTAAAGATACATTCAGAAGGGATCAATGAATATAAAGCATACCAATTTGCTTTACCCATCTTTGTTAACCCGTGTGGCTTATTTATACCAGCAAAACAGACCGTGAGAAGTATATACACAAGCTTCAAGATTTTACTGTAAAAAAAAAACACAGGATGCCGCCGGGCCTGACAAGCATGATTACTGTTATGACTCTAATATATATAATCTAAAATATCTTATCAGTTGGAAAAAATTATTATCCATTAAACTTTAGAGAAAAAAATGGTGCCTTCTTTTATGGTGGATAATGGTTTCATGGTGACTTTTGCTTGCTATTGAAACATACAACTTTTTAGTGTCGAGTAAAAAGAAACATTTGTTGTCCAGAAACTTCTAAACTGATTCAAACTAAAAAGTATCAAGAAAATATTTCATTCTATTGATAACACTGCAAATGATTAAAAAACGGCAAATTATAATGCGCTATTTTCATTGACAGAAAATACACACCAGGCTTAAATCCTTGGGAGTCTATGTTGATGACATGCTCTTTGGTCCTTGGTTGCACCAGGACACAGGTCTGTAATATGCTGCCACATTCATCCTCACAACACACTTGGTATACACCAGGAAGGGTCACACAGTGGGACAGTAATGATGAATGCCTGACATAGAGGAAAACATCTTCATTGAAAAATATAATGCTATGAAGGCAATCATATATGGTATTGGATATCAATTTTTAGAATATAAAATTCGGGAACCTCGCAAGGACAAGCGATTTGATTGGTTGAGAAACTCGAAATAAAATGCAATATACACCATCTAGCAGGTGTATATTTTCCTGCGCCCCTAAATCAAGCAAAATGGCAGGTGTAACAGCCGATTTGCAAGTGTTTCCGAAAATAAAATTGCTCTAAAGCTCTTTTTATATACTAAAACAATTATACCATTTCCATTTCGGAGGAAAGTGGCTTTAAAAATATCGCCACTATCCACCTCAATGGAAATGGTATAATTGTTAAATATTATTTTGGGCTTATAAAATATCAAGACCATCCAGTCTTGGGATGGCTTGTTTATGCAGAATGAAGTAGTTTGAAAATGCAGCTTTTTGTATCAAATGAGGTTTTACTTGCACATGCCCTCCCAATTAATATGTATTATTATTTCAGTATTCACAAACTAAAAGCACAGCGGCGTAGACAGGATTATTAAAAGAGGGGGTCCAAAAGGCCTTTTCAAGGCATTGTCTCTTGTTTTTTAGATATGTCTCATACATTTACTGTATTTTTGGCTGCTAGAAGGCCCAGGCCCCCTGGGCCAGCCCCCTGCCTACGCCCCTGAAGCATTATTGGAGATTATATACTTGACACAGATCAGATTGACCGCTTGCTTCGAAGGGATCCAAAAAGGGATTCAATTTGAACAAGCTATTGAAAACAAATTACCCTTGATAGCCACCTTAAAAATACATAAAGAACATAGAAATTTAAATGCACCATTCCCTCTTTTATATTGGGATCCCAATTTCTACCCGCCTGCTCTTGTTAGCAATCCACGGGGAAGCATTATTCTCATGTTTGACATGTGTGTACCATGATGAGGCAATTTTACTCCATACCTTCTGCTCACCAAGTCAATCGGCTTAGTTGATACCTGTGGATAATAACACAATGCTTTAGACAGTCAGCTTCAACATGTGTTTAGTTGCACAAAAGGGAAATCAATATGGGTCAATAGTCCAGTGAATTCAATGTGAAACTTGCTACACAACTGAAAGTCGATGGAGTCTGAAACAGAATAACTGCCTGCTGAAAGTTTGTGTTTTTTCTTCCATATATTAGGATCTATGATGGTTTGATTGATAAACCATAAAACAGCACACTTACAACTATTATCCCTTCTTCATTTTTAATATACATTTTTCTGCTATTTTTCTGTGAAAAGATTACAAAAAAGAAAGGTTAGAATGAATTAAACTTTTCCAAGAAGAGCATTCGATATTTAGACATGTGTTCTGTAGTTAAACACGAGGTTCCGCTATAAAAGGGAAAGCTCCTCCCACCCCCGGGCTCAAATTTGCAATTATAATCATAACACTGCCATGCTAGTGGTCACAAATTATAAGTCTCCTGTAAAATTGATCATCTCTGAGCCTCAGTCCCCTGGAATAAAACTATTTTTGCACAAGTAACAAGACAGTAGTTGTGTTAAGAGATTGATAAATTAGTGACTTGCTGTCCACTCATATTTTCGGTGCAAAATTTTAAGTTTTGCGTAATCCATAATCATGCACCTGCATAAATTATTCTCTCGCTGTGATGAAAATGCTTTTTAGAGTGCACAGAGCTTGGTATAGCATGTTTTACGATAGATAGAAACATTTTTAGATGGACAACTCTAGGAATGATATTTATTTTAGTTTAGAATATGAAATTTGAATTTAGCGCTCAGAGCAATTATCATGACATATTGACTCATTGAAGGCGGATTGATAACTGATTGTTCTTCAGCCAGGTGGTGGGAGGAGCTTTCCCTTTTATAGCGGAACCTCGTTTTTAATGTTGTGCCTTTTTTCCATGTCTATTAACTTTATTTATAGTGCAATGTACACTGCTACTAGATCATTAGATAAATTTAATCAAATACAAAAAAGTGCCACCTGATTTACACTATAGAGGCAAATGACTATACCCTTGTGCCCTTGACTGTACCTTTTTTGCACCCAACTGTTTGTATCTGACTGTACAATTTTTACCCCTGACTGTACTCTTCTGACTGTATCTTTCTGCACCCCTTGTACCCCTGACTGTTCCCTACAGTACCTGTGACTTTACCTTTCTGTGCCCTTGACTGTACTCTTCTGACTGTATCTTTCTGCACCCCTTGTACCTCTGACTGTTCCCTACAGTACCTGTGACTTTACCTTTCTGTGCCCTTGACTGTACGCACAGTACCCCTGACAGTACCTGACTGTACACTTCTCTATAAGTTACTGCACCCCTGACTGTACCCTTCAATACCACTGACAGTACCCTACTGTATCACTGACTGAACCCTGATGCACCGACTGTACCCTACCATACCCTGACTTCACCCTACTGTACCACTGACTTCATCCTACTGTATCCCTGCCTGTACCATACCATACCCTGACTTCACCCATTGCACCCCTGACTTCACCATACTGTACCCCTGACTTCACCCTACTGTACCACTGACTTCATTCTACTGTATCCCTGCCTGTTTCCTACTGTACCCCAGACTGTACCCTATTGCACCCCTGACTGCACCCTACTGTACCCATGGCTGCACCCCTGACTGCACCCGACTGCATTGTACTGTACCCATGACTGCACCCCTGACTGCACCCGACTGCATCACAGAGTGCACCCTACTGTACCCCTGACTTCACCCTATTGCACCCCTGACTGCACCGTACTGTACCCATGACTGCACCCCTGACTGCACCCGACTGCATCACAGAGTGCACCCTACTGTATAACTGACTGCACCACACTGCATCTATGCCTAAGCCTTGATGTACCATTAGTAGTTACCCCTGACTGTACCTTATCAATATGCTTTAGACTATCCTCTATTTACTTGAGACTAGTCTGACGCAACACCTACCTTTGGTTGATCATTCTTAACCCATATCCTGTCCCCTACACTAGCATGAACAACAGGAGGACCGCCACCATCTCCTGCAAACCTTATGTTGATTTCCCTAATAAAAATGCAAAATTAGCACTTGCATCATTCAAAATATAACTTTTGACAAAATGAAGAAAAAAAACACAATACAGTAGAACCACTTTGATATCTTTGGATTAGACATGAGTTTTGATTTACACAGAAGTGTTTCTTTTCTACTCTGGTTGGCTAGTGAAGTTCATGTCAATCAAGCCTGTTTCTTGCACCAACCTACTTCACAAACCTGTCAAGGTGCCCATGGTAGCATGTCACACTGTCACAGGGCTCTACTATACCTGTCTGATTGCTGGACCCTGACCACACATGGCTCTGTGGTGTTATTGCTGAAGCAGTAATGCAATCCTGAGCTTCTACAAAGTTTAGAAAAATCTCATTAAAGCAAAGTCATTGTAGTCAATTAAGCAAAGAGTTGTCACACAAGGTACCTACTTGAACTCTTGGGTGGTGGTATAGGAGGGTGTGTCATCAAGGTCAAAGCTACAGTGTACAAGAAATAATGTTTAAATTAGCCAAAAGACAAAAGCAATTATATACTTTCTGTATATTTTTCTTTTTGACATCTATTGTTTTCCACAGAATCATGGTATGTACACTGTACACATCAGAGAATACAGAAATAATACTAATAATTGCTAGCTAATTAATGCCTCTAACTCTTTTAATTAAACAGGATATTTCAGACTTACTTGGATTTCTCAACAATCAGACCTCCATGCTTTGGGCAATATCTACAAAAGATAAACTTGATGAGAATAAAACACACATTAATTTCCTTGTTCTAGACTTGCTCTTAAATTTCTTAAGCTACTTGCCCTACTCTATTTGCTTGACATTTTCTGGTTAGCAAACCTACAGTATCTGTTCTTTCACAGTTCCAGCTTGGAAAAACATATAAATGTTTCAAGTTTAATCTTCTGTTGTCACCTAAAAGGCCCTTACACAGAATTTTCCTAGCTTGGGTAGAAATAATGCATTTTGGTGCAATGTCCAAGTTTCGGCACAAAAGTCTAAAAGAAGTATAATGCTGCGGTAAAGTCACTCTTCAGAGTCTCTTTTTTGATCTGGAGTTGTTGACACATGTGTACAGGTCTGGAGGTATTGACACATGTGTACAGGTCTGGAGGTGTTGACACATGTGTACAGGTCTGGAGGTGTTGACACATGTGTACAGGTCTGGAGGTATTGACATGTGTACAGGTCTGTAGGTGTTGACACATGTGTACAGGTCTGGAGGTATTGACACATGTGTACAGGTCTGGAGGTGTTGACACATGTGTACAGGTCTGGAGGTGTTGACACATGTGTACAGGTCTGGAGGTATTGACACATGTGCACAGGTCTGGAGGTATTGACACATGTGTACAGATCTGGAGGTGTTGCCCCATGTGTACAGGTCTGGAGGTGTTGACACATGTGTACAGGTCTGTAGGTGTTGACACATGTGTACAGGTCTGGAGGTATTGACACATGTGTACAGGTCTTGAGGTGTTGACACACGTGTACAGGTCTGGCGGTGTTGACACATGTACAGGTCTGGAGGTATTGACACATGTGTACAGGTCTGGAGGTATTGACACATGTGTACAGGTCTGGAGATGTTGACACATGTGTACAGGTCTGTAGGTGTTGACACATGTGTACAGGTCTGTAGGTGTTGACACATGTGTACAGGTCTGTAGGTGTTGACACATGTGTTCAGGTCTGGAGGTGTTGACACATGTGCACAGGTCTGGAGGTGTTGACACATGTGTACAGGTCTGGAGGTGTTGACACATGTGTACAGGTCTGGAGGTGTTGACACATGTGTACAGGTCTGGAGGTGTTGACACGTGTGTACAGGTCTGGAGGTGTTGACACGTGTGTACAGGTCTGGAGATGTTGACACACGTGTACAGGTCTGGAGATGTTGACACACGTGTACAGGTCTGGAGGTATTGACAAATGTGTACAGGTCTGGAGGTGTCGACACATGTGTACAGGTCTGGAGGTGTTGACACGTGTACAGGTCTGTAGGTGTTGACACATGTGTACAGGTCTGGAGGTATTGACACATGTGCACAGGTCTGGAGGTATTGACACATGTGTACAGGTCTGGAGATGTTGACACAAGTGTACAGGTCTGGAGGTGTTGACACGTGTACAGGTCTGTAGGTGTTGACACATGTGTACAGGTCTGGAGGTGTTGACACATGTGTACAGGTCTGGAGATGTTGACACATGTATACAGGTCTGGAGATGTTGACACATGTGTACAGGTCTGGAGGTGTTGACACATGTGTACAGGTCTGGAGGTGTTGACACATGTGTACAGGTCTGGAGATGTTGACACATGTGTACAGGTCTGGAGATGTTGACACATGTGCACAGGTCTGGAGATGTTGACACATGTGTACAGGTCTGGAGATGTTGACACATGTGTACAGGTCTGGAGATGTTGACACATGTGTACAGGTCTGGAGGTATTGACACATGTGTACAGGTCTGGAGGTGTTGACACATGTGTACAGGTCTGGAGGTGTTGACACATGTGTACAGGTCTGGAGGTATTGCCACATGTACAGGTCTGGAGATGTTGACACATGTGTACAGGTCAGTAGGTGTTGACACATGTACAGGTCTGGAGGTGTTGACACATGTGTACAGGTCTTGAGGTGTTGACACACGTGTACAGGTCTGGAGGTGTTGACACATGTGTACAGGTCTGGAGGTATTGACACATGTGTACAGGTCTGGAGGTATTGACACATGTGTACAGGTCTGGAGATGTTGACACATGTGTACAGGTCTGGAGGTTTTGACACATGTGTACAGGTCTGGAGGTCATGACAAATGTGTATGATTCTGGGGTGTTAACACATGTGTATGAGTATTTTCCCCACCTCATTTGCTTGACATCGTTTGGTATGGAGTCCCACTCCCAACGGACAGCTTCCCCTTCTGAAATCTCTACTAGACTCGGATGGAAACTACCATCGGAAACCTGCAGACAAAACACTGTTAGCATAGTGGGCAGACCTGTAGTGGGGGAGGAAAAAAGGTTCCAGGATCAAAGAAAACCACCCCACTTCACTGGAAGGTCTTCTCAAATGTAAAAATATTGAGATATACTGTGATCAAAAAGAGAAACCCCACAACAAGTGGGCTGATAAAAATGGCAGCTGGCACCAAGAGGAAACCAAAAGTATGGACCACTGTCTTAACTCCAGTCTGGAGAGTTTCTAGTTCGTGGAGGTTTTTTACCGTTATTATACTATACCTTGACTGTTCTAGGCGGTATGTCTTTAACATGCACAGTCCCAACTTTGTAAGAGGCAAACCCATAACTACAAACACAAGAGAAGTAGCCTGGAAAGTTAGGAGTTTACACTAAGAGAAAAAAAGAGGAAAATCACAGGTTTATGTACCTTGTAAAGTAGTAGGTCCCAGGGGCTCTAAGGCTCACATCAAATGTGTCAGAGTGGGAAAGAGGGCCACTGGAAAACCCACCAGGCACAGGGGGAAAGTGATAACGCTGATCTGTGGCAGATACCTTTATAAAAGCAAGTCAGTAATTAATTGCCTGCAACAGTACTTATGAAGTGTTATCTACTGTAGCACTAATACCATAAAAAAAATATTATTCACTTCAAATAAAAAAATTGGAACCTTACAACAGTTACAGAAAGTAAATATTGTAGGACAGAGCAATTTCCAGGGCCCTATGGCCTTTTAGCTATTCAAGAAAAGAACACTTGATTATGAATAAGAGTTTAAAATGCTGAAAGGACTTGACTAAGAGAAAGTGAACAGGAATATGAGCCAGCCCCTTCCCCTAACAACAACAACAAAATTGATTTATAAAACAGCAATGGAAAGAAGAGGAAATTGGGAGGGCTGACACCAAGAAGAGGGGGGGGGGGAGGAAAGGGGGGGGGGAGGGTGGGAGGAAATGGAGAATGGAAGTATCTATCATGACCTGGGAAATGTTATGACCAGCATATTTCGAGCAAATATTAGACACCAGCCTATTGAAACCACGGCACCCAACCCCTGGGTCATAGCAGGGGAATTAACATTCATGTGGTGTTGAATGCTTGTTACTTTCCTGGCTACCGGGGCCCTGGAGCTGTTAAAACCCCTGATACATGGCCCCAGTGTTTTCCGATAATGTCCCATAATGCCTTTTTTTTGGCAGTCAACACAGAAATTTTGAAATATTGTACTGAACAATCGGCACAAAGACAAAAGTATATTACAAACCATATCACATGGACAGGAGCTCTGTATAATATAATTATACAGGAATCATAACAATATCATATGGACATGTTCACTCAAGCTACGAACCAAGCGGTCATGAGAGTTCAGCATTAATTTCCTGCCCCCTTTCAAGGACTGCTTGGGGCTTCTGTTAAATCCCCTGTTCCCTGGTGGATAACAGGTGTTAAACAGGCGTTAAATCCCCTGCATGACCGCGTTACCTCCCAGGTATGTCCTGGGGGGTTGGAGGGCCGGGCTGTCAATTGACTGGTGCATTACCTGGACGACATTATGACCTTCTGTATTCTCATCACCCTCCCACTGCCAGGATACTTTCTAAATTAAAAAGGAGTAAAAGCATTATACAAAAGAATTTGATTAAGTTCAAGTTGAGGATAAATTTCATCATTCGGTCTAAAAATTCATATCAACAATTTTCAACATTGAAATACGATTCGTTTTTATAATAGCATCAGATTAAATATTGAAATCAAAGAGAAAGAAACAAATCAAGTTGAATAAAGTAACCTAAGTTTGTTAGTCCGAATGAATTTTGACAACGCTTTCTTGATTACCCGCAAACATACTGTACCTGTCGCGAGAAAACAGTCAAAGTTGAGGGGACGAATCCGCCTTGTGATATGCGTATAACGACAGGATCTAAGGAATATAACCATTAATTATGTATTTATTTGGATTTAGAGACCTCGCAACAAGGCAATAAAGGTACTCTGAACCAAAACAATCTCATCATTTAGATTTAAAACGCTTAAATGATACTCGATTAGGGTTTAAGTATCCTGGCTTATCCATATTCCTTAAAAGACTGCACTGCACAGTAAAGTAAGCAAGGTCACTTGTATACCTGATAGAGCGTGAGTAGAGCCATCTTTAGTCGGTCTTGTTGTGTCAACGGAAGAAGGTTGCGTTCGATAGCTAACTGAAACTCCCATCACTTGGCGAAATGAAGCAGTTTAACATGTTTCAAGAAACTTGAGTTGATAAGGGGTGTGATACTCTAAGTTTTCCTCTCCGCTCCATCCTCGTCTGGTCATCTGCCTGCCTTGAAATTCGATGACGGTTTCATCGTTTTTTTTTTTCCGCCGCAGAGCAAGAAAATGTTTACACATCTTCTGTCGCTAGCGGTGTCTATGCGGGGGACTGGGACCTGCCTTGGTTAAAAAAGTTTTTTCCCCGCTTTCTCAACATCACCATTTGATTGACAATGCAACAACAAAGAGCTCTTATCTTGTTTGCGAGCATGTTTTGGCATTTTCCAAGCAGTTCAGGAATATTTTATTCGGCTTCAAGCAGTAGAGCTTCCATCGACGGCCATACATAAGCCGGTGGTGACGGATCACAAGTACAAGCTTAGATCAGGTTCACAGTCGTGACACGCCTCCCTTGGAAGAACAGATAGGTTTAAGTAAAGTATCAATAAATATTGTGTTGTTATTATTTGTAGTTGCTATTTGTTGCTGACAACCTGCAATTCAGTTACGACTGCAATCGGTTATTAAAAACGATTGATTGATTGATTGATTGATTTATCGTGTAGAATTTATGCAAAACCAGCCGCATGGTGTTGTCCAAAATTGAATCTTTTCGATATACTTAATATATCTTGCTCTTAACAAGAATTATAGAACCATCGACTGATCGAAGAAGTGAGAAAATACTCATGTTCTCCTGGCGGTTCTCAATAGTAGGTTTAACAGCACAAGAGCATGCCATGGGTACCCTGTGCTAATTCTCCCGCAGTAGACTAAGCCTAACCCGCGAATACATGAAAACTCTGAAAACATACTGTAAGCTCGAAAATGAGCTGAAAATTCAATAATTTATGGTTAGGTGATGATGTGGTAATAGCAGTTGACTACAGTTGGCTTGTAGCCGCAATGGCAGCGGAAATGCCTCACGATTCTGTGGAGAATGCGGGATCGCTCTCGGCCATCGTTCAACCCATTCCTGTACCGTTCGGGGTTTCACTCGTGGTAAGAAGGCGAACACTTCCCCCATCTTATGAGTTTAAGAACAAAAGTGAGGATATATTTCTCATATTATCTTGCAAGTGCGTGTCTATTATAGCTGTTCTGGGATGATAGCATACAAACGTGAATGACCCAATATCACACCACACACAGCTGGGATGCATTCATGCATAACTTATTGCACAAGAAGATAATTTAAAACACTCATCATAATTATTGTACATTGAATTGACAATACTCAATGAATCACTTGTTGTTTCGATGTGGCCAGAGATATGAACATATTTGTTTTCCATCTTTGTTTCCATAATCCATTCGCTGGGGGGAGGGGGAGGGGCCATATGTAAACTAGGGATCCCAATTCAATACTGTACTTTACATGTTCTTAGGCTGTCAACACATGTCCATAAAAAATGGAAATAAGCCCCTCCCTAGACCCTTGAACCTATTTTATGTTTTGGCCACTTTTCTTCCTTCATCCTGCTTTCTTGATCACTGTTTACCATAAATCTCATTATACTTCCTAAAATCTTACAAATCCTGTTCCTGGAAACCTGGAGCAAATCACTTACAATTCTATTGCAGGCTGGTGGAGTGGCAGGTACTGCAGTAGATGTCATTCTCTACCCACTAGATACCATCAAGACCAGATTACAATCAGCCGAGGGATTTTTCAAAGCCGGAGGTTTCCGGTCATTATACGCTGGCTTAGGCTCTTGTGCTGCAGGCTCTGCACCTTCAGCTGCAACATTCTTTGCTAGCTATGAACTAATGAAGAACATTCTAAGCCCTCGTTTGCCATCCTCATGTCTACCTGGAGTTTATATGGCTTCTGCTGTGGTTGGAGAAGTGGTAAATTAGAATGTAATATCTTTTTATTACACTGTTCAAGTTACCCCTTTATCACATGCAAATCATGTCTCACAGTATCCTCTCTTTTCAGAGAAATACTTTTACCTTTCTTTTCAGTTCTAATCTACAAACCTTTACCAGTCTATTATATGTGATTTTGTTCACAGACTTCTCTTGTGGTCCGCATTCCTTTTGAAGTTATCAAGCAAAGGGCACAGGCCTACACAGACATGTCCAGTATACAAGCTCTCAAGTGGACTTTAAAACAAGATGTAAACTTGGAGTACTTGGTTATCTATAGCTTTCAGCTATCACTAAAGATGTTTATTTATTGATACAAATAAAATAACTGGAGACCCTTGAAAATAAAGCTAAAATGATATGCCATGGAGCTGGCTGAACTAAGACTCAAAGAATACCATGATTGTGTACTAGAATATGGCCCAAACCAGGGGCTTTCTTCCCTCTAGAATATGGCCCAAAACAGGGGGCTTCAACCCCCTCTTCCCCAGCTCCCCCCTTTCTGCAGCTGTGACAGATCCAGGGTTGACAAAGCATTTAAAGACTCGTACTATTTACATCAGTATATTGGTACACCAAAGGCAAGAATATCATCTATTTAATGATATAGAAGAATATTCATCTATTTAAGTCCAAATTAATTCCAATTTATCCCATTCTATTCTCTGTTTTGATTTCAGGGTTTCCCTGGTTTATATAGAGGTTATTGGAGTACTGTCATTAGGGAGGTTAGTAACAAATATAAATTTCACTTTTTTATTGCTGTTTACTCCACCAAATTGTATCACGGAAAAATGGCAAATAACTGCAACTAAGTAATAACTTTATGAGTATGAATTTTTATATGTTTACATTGCTTCATATTAATTTATTTTCATGGGTGCATTGTGTGTCAGGTACCATTTGCATTTTGTGAGATTCCTCTGTGGGAGCTTCTCAAGGTTTGTGAATGGCTTTTATTTTCACATTTCAATTACAATTATTATATATATATCTATTATTTATACAGACAAGCAGATCCTTATCTTGTAATGATTTGAGTTGTTTATTACTATTTTAAAAGGTGATAAAATTCAGTGTTATTGGTCAGGTTGCGACTTGGGTTATGAAAAGTTTTATGGCTAAAATTTCAAGTACCAACTGGCCTTCAGACTCATAAAATGAAAGAATTTTGTAACTTTGTATTAATGTATCCTTTATAGACAGGATGGTCACAGTACCAGGGCTACCCTGTGGACGCATGGCAGTCCAGTGCATGCGGAGGGATTGCTGGTACGCATACTGTCAAGGTTGCTTTAAAAAAGTCTTGCGGCTTTATGACTCTCACTACTGCCCACAGACATTTCATTCAAGTTTTCTTGCAAATTGAGTGATTGTTTGAGTTATTCAAGTCTCTATGTCTCCTAATGTGACACTACATATTTTTTAAAGAATGTCTATCAGCCTCTCCTTTTTTATTCCTTACATTAATTAAAAAAGCAATGTATAAAGCAGGTAGTAGTTGCTCATGGCTGGCTTTCCATACAGGTGGCTTTGCGGCTGCGATCACAACACCCTTAGATGTAGCGAAGACAAGGATCATTCTTGCACAGGTATGCTTATATTCACAATGATATCATTTTAGACTATTGTTAGACACATGTCAAGGCACCACAGATTGTCATCATGTATCTTATGGTATGTAAAGGTGGGGAAATGGAAAAAGATACAGTAGAAATGTGCTGTCTCATGTGGCAACTTAGGATAACATCTCTGCCCCCCCTGAAAATAACATAGGAATTAGTTCATAATACTAGTGCAGTTAATAGTTCTTTGTATGTGTTCTTGGTGATGTTTAGGAAGTTTTTTTTTGAAACTTAGAGTGAGGCATTTTCACAGTATGACCACTTTTTAGACAAAACTTCCCCTTGAAGACATATAAGAATGTTAGGATTATTGACTGAATTGTGTTCTATGATTTTTCTGGTGCAGTTCCATGATATTCATCCACTGTGCAATTAGATGAAAATCAAAATAATCAGATACTTTTTGAGATTCAACCATGCTTGTCCAGCCCTTCTTGGGCCCTCATGTCATTCACAAAAAAAAAAATGTAACTGAATTTGCATTTGCATCTTGGCATTTGGCAAGCTATACCCATAAATGAAATTATTCACAAAATTTACAAACGGGACAAATAATAATAAAGAAAACTATCCGCAAAAAGTAAAACAAAAAGTTCAGCCCAATGCTAACCGTTCACTCTATGCTGTTAATTACTGTATAACAGAAAGGAGATCCAGAGGCTAGCATCGGTGTCTACAGAGTGCTAAAGTTGATTTACAGACAACAAGGAGTTACAGGGTAAGGCTATTTAACTGATAGACAGCAATTTAGATATGCTTCTCATGGCCAAAAATTCGATTTTTTTAAGGCTTTTTGCAGGAGTGACTTTAAGAGTAACATGGATAGCTCTTGGCGGTGCTGTGTTCTTTGGATTCTACGACAAAGCCAAACATGTCATGATGACAACCATGCATGCGAAAAATGATCATATTAGGTGACACAGGTACACCATGTTAAGTAATCACCTTAAATTAGTTAGCGATAAAAAATGCGATGAAGGAAACAGAAGTACTGTATTCAAGTATTGGCTCCCTGCAAACAACTTACAGTGCAATTCTCTTTAAAACCTGTAAAGAACTCCTCAATGCCTGTCTATAAAATTAATGCAATCATTTCTTATTCAAGATTAATTTCACGAGTCATAAAAATTACTATTTAATAGTGTAACCTTACGTTACGGGTCTGATTTTATATAGCACAGCTAGCTATTACCAAGATGTAGTAATAAATAATTTATTTACTTCATCATATAAATATTGTACATATTTTTTTGTAAAATGAACTTAACTTATTTACATATAACGTTATAACAAGGGCATCAACGCGTGAAATAAGGTGAAGTTAATTCTCCCTTCCAACTAACGTGTTGCTCCTGCGATTTCGTCGCAGCAGTTAGGTTGCAACCATTTTTGTTGGTGGGAATGTCATTTCGGTTCACCGCCACAATTTGAATTTCATACAATTTTTTTCGGTTTTTCATCTCTATCAAATGAACTAAGTTTGTTCACAACAGTGCCTCCACAAGAATGAGAAAGGCCTGGAAACTAATTCTCTTCACACGGTCACGTACGTCGCCGGTCATGCGACGAGTCACGTGGCTAGTCCGCACTAACTCGTCCCCAATCTCCGCCAAACGCCGAGCCACTGCGGTCAAGGTCTCCTGGTCCACACATACGTCATGACGTATTTGTGCTGGTGAAGATGTTACTATGGTAACCGACGATTGAAGCATTAGACATCCTGTTGCCATGGTAACTTTTGATTCTGATACCTGGTGATGGAGCAAAAAGGGTAATGTGTGAATTTTTTTTAAGGCTGGAATAAAATCAGTTGATAGGTGGCCATGTTTTGTTTTATTTCAAGCATCGTTGTTCGTTTTGGGTACTGAATTATTTTACTAAATTATCATTCATATTTCTCCATTCCGTGCTTATTTCGACTCTAGTTTTGAATAGGCCCATATCAACTTACCGGCGAATCAATGACTCCCATCTCCATCAGTTGTAAAAATTACTTCGCCTCGCTCAGTAGTTCGTGAATGGTCCAGTTCCTAGTTCAAGAAGGATCCCAAAGGCGCGACTCAAATTGAACCTTGTGTTTTCTTTCTTGACGTCTTGGATTACGCAAATACCTCTTGATTTCTGAATGCCGTCGGTAAAATCTCAGTGAGCTTTACTTTCCTCTGCTGCCGGTCTACTAAACTCCTCTCTACTGGCCTTGCCGGTGGCGCTGTTTTATAAACTCCTCTTTGCCGAGCGGCATCGAGGCGCGTTCCCAGAATTACCCATTGTACGTTTCCCTAATGTAACAATTCCTTATTGTTTGTCTACTTGGGGCTGTTTGGTACTTGTTTGTTTTTGCGTTTGTACCCAGCGACAAAAAGGCACCGATCTCTTGGCCTTGACATGTATCCTACACTTGGACAAGCCCGTAGCATGTTGACAAGACCACTAACGAATGCCGCTTTCAAATAACGCGCTTTTTTTGACACATCTGAGGCATTCAAAACAATCCCTTATTAGCACATTCCAGGACGGGTCATCTTCATCGAAAGCCAAGGCGAACCGGCAAGTTCATCCACATCTCATTATTCCCATGATCCTTTCCCAGTTTAATATTTGGCTCGAAGAGTTCTGTTTGAACTCGGTTTGTTGACTAACATGGTTAAAACAATTTTGCTGTTTGTTTTGGGTGTAGACGTCGACTAGTTCAGTTGCTCGTGTTCGCCAGCTTGTATTTACGCAGTTTGCACATGCGGCGCTTTGGCGCCATCCAAATGTACCCCAGGACCACACTATCGGAAGTGCGAAATGACCAACACGAAACGTGTCGAACTTTATAGATTAGGACTCATCATACGATAGCTTTTATGTATTGATCAGGACATATTTTTTACTGTTTCTTTGCCGTAAGATTTAACACGGGCAATATCGCCAGCCTTTGGTCTGGATACGGAATTCAATAGAATTATTAATTGGAATAATAGAAAACGCTCGCGAAAACACCAAGCCTAGTCGAGTCCTTAAACTAAATTTCATATCTCCTTAGAGTAAACAAATCGCAATTATCGTATGCGAAAATGAAAGATATTTATTTACTCGATCATTTTGATCGCTTGTTCGCTGCATTAGGACATGACAAAATTAAGGAAAGATAGTCTATAATGCCGGAATCGGTTTCGTCTCGAAAGATATTCGATATCAAATCCAGGGGATTTGTTGGGTTGAATCAGATCTTTTTTTTTTTTTTGTGGAATCTTTACTCAGCCGCGGTCGGTGGTGTTTAGCGTATTTGCTGTTGCTTGCTGGCGCTGTGTCGTCTCGTCTATTGTCTCTTGTCTATCGTACGAACATTCGCCTCGGTTTATTGACATTTGGCCCTTTACCAAAAACACGCACAGCCTCGAAACAAACGCAAAGGCGATGTATGTAAATGTAAGATAACCCATTCTTATTTTTTTTTTTTTTTTTGCATCTTCATCTGTTTACTTGTATTCCCATCTACTACCGCCTTACCGCCTATGCCTGGTTTCCACATTATCGTATTTTCTATTTATATATATTTTTTGCCTAGGGTGCGTTCGGGGCGATTATACAGAAACTAGGCTTTCTTACCCTTTGTTTCGTGAGTTTTTATGACATATTTGCTCTGTCGGTAAGATGAAAAGGAGAGATGAAGTGTCGATCCAATGCTCCGGGGAATCCCCCTGTTGTTGTACATTACTGCAGCTTGGCCTTAAAAAGGCATGCTCTTTAAAGCGGAAATTTATAATTTTTACAAACTTCTGCGAATAAATCAATTTCACGTCTATCGACGTTAAAAATCTGTAAGCGCCTGTTAGTATTTTACTATAGGGTCCTAGCCAATCAGAGCGCGTGTTAAAATTTAGCCAATCAGAGCGCGTGTTAGAATTTAGCCAATCAGAACGCCTGTTAGTATTTTACTATAGGGTTCTGGAGGTTGCAATCAGAGCGCGTGTTAGAATTTAGACTATATGATTCTTGTGTGAGCCCAATGAGAGTATTTGACTATAGAATTCTAAGGGTCCCGGGTCTTCAGCTCATACGCGGCACTAGCAACCCAGAATTCAATCACTGATTTTATTGATTTTACAACAAGCTGAGCTTTTGCATAAATAATTGACTATCTTACATTAGACTTGTTACGGGGCTTTACTAAAAAGTATCTTACTAAAAATATATATTTAAGCCTTCTCTTTTTTCAACTCGTACTTATCATGAGATGCTTTTAAGCACTAATTAAAATTTCTTCTATATTACTTATATAATACTACTATATTACTTATCTTGATTAAAATAGACAAGATACCTTTTGGGGGGAACCTTTCAGGCATCCATTACATATATTAGTGAAAAAAAAATTTAGAAGTTTAGTAAACCAATTAATACTTCTAAGGTTCACTGGACTGAAAATTAGCACTCACATAGACCCCCTATCACAAGCTTTACAGCCTTTTCCCCCTCGCTCTGATCGGGTTTCCTTTGGTGGCCAGAGTTCTTACCGTCAACTACGAGTGGAGGAGACACAAGAAGTACGCCAGGCACCAACTTAGCTTTACAAGCTAAAATATTCCAATATTTAAATGTTACATCGTCAGCGTTGGGATAACGGCCATACACTCGATGACAACAGTAGTCATAACACATATCTCTTGGATATCAAGTAGAAACAATTACAGTTACCTTCAAGTAACGTGCAGGAAATGCCACATATGCACTTTCTAGATATCGCGTAGAAACAAGTAGAGTAACCTTGAGTCTATAATTTCTTCTGAGATTTGAAGGAATGTAAGGTTAAAAGAGGACTTTATCTTTAGTATTTAGTTCGACGTTTTTAGAGAATCTTTGACTTCTAGTTGAGCTATGCAGTACATAATAACCCCAAACAATCTAGGGTATATCATATTCGCGACACTTCGATGGGGTTCACGGATTCGTGGATGATCCCTCAAATGACAAAACAAACTTTTCGTTTGCCTTTCTTTCTGTTTCGTGCTTGTCAATAATATTCAATGAACATCTACTCGTATCTTAATCCAGTGAAGCCCTTGCGTGACTCACTATTCAAAGCACGCTCTCGAGGCGTTGTGCGATTTAAGATATCGTTCGCCACCGATGACAGATTGATGTGCAAACCAACACATAATCTTGTAATTCATCCACTTCTCTTTACAGAAGTAACTCTTCAAGTTGTATTAAGTACAGTACAAAGTGAGACACTATAAGTAAAGTAGATGTATACATGCGGTGAACGAATGATCACAACTCAAACCGCAGACTCCGCTCGAACCTTCACCGCTTTCCTATGATCCTCTTCATGTGCATTATCATCGTCATCTTCGTCCGCCGAAAACGTTGTTTCTTTTCGCTGGAACACTGTGTGTGAATCGTTACGATTATCAGAAGAATCCAAATTGGATATCGGCGTGTCAAATTCATCGGGGCTTTTCTCTCGATAATCCTGCAGTTCTCGTTTAAGCCGTTCAATGACTATATCCTGGTCGTTAGCAATACTACTACGGGATCCTGGGGTCTGTAGAGCTTCCATTATCGCCTCCGCCGAGTTGTTTTTTACGCCACCATTACTAGCACCACTTTTTAGCCCGCCATTTTGTTTTCTCATGACAGGATGCGAGCGTAACTCGGGGGACGACATGGTTCGTCGTGCGGGCTGTCTTGTTTTTGTGTTCATAATCGCGATCCACTGTGGCGGTAAACCGATGAATTGTCCCGTGTCTTTATCCACGATCACATGCACCCGGTGTTGGAAGTTTGTCGGAGTGGAAATCTTTCCGTGCATGCGAGATTTTCCTCGCTCCCTGCGAGCAATTCTTCTAAGAAAGTTCCAAACCACGCTCATCCTACCGCTAATAGAACCTGGAGTAGTGCAAACGCGATGAAATTGCGTCTCGTCGATTTCGAGATGCTATGATCGAGGCGCACATGACAAATAGCGCATCGCTGGCAAGACAAAGTGCTTGTAAATAGGTGTTGCTAGCCGGTGAAGTATATGGTTTTAGCTTAAGCGCATGGTGAATTAAAGACCACCGATTGTTTCCATTTTAACTCGTAACAAAGCCTTTATACCAACGACGTCCTTAAGTGCTGTGTGTTTAATTTGCATACTGCATTACTAAGAAACCACACACAGGAACCCCACAATACGGTCACCATTCGCATTGAATACAGTAATAACCCGTAATAAGAACTTGGGATTAGAGAGCCTGGTAGGCTAAAATGTTCACTTGCAAAAGAAGGCCATGCATGGCGCTGTTTCACGGTCCTGCTTAGCACCGAGTCATACAAAGCATCCATTTCCATCGGCTTATGAAAGCGAATAACTAAGGTATTTATAATGAAATATTGAGAAAAATACAAGACTTTATTCATGGATGGTCATTGTTTATGGTTTATTTGCAA
>NC_064034.1:9000886-9045886 GCF_932526225.1 Nematostella vectensis
TCTCACACACACACACTCCCCCCCCTCTCTCTCTCACACACTCCCCCCCCCCCCTCTCTCTCTCTCTCTCTCCTCCTTGCCGCCACCGCCATTGCATTATTACTAAGTGTACTTCCTACCTTTTCAGGTAACGCGCGCAGTAAGGAACAGTGGCAAGTTAGCATTATCTACACCTTACCTAAATGTCTCCGGGGCAGGACCCATGGTGCCAATGTCCTTCGCTATCTACAAAGGCAACCCAAGCAACGTTCATTCCCCGTCTGATGATGTAATGGCGGTTATGGGGGCTGATTGCTCGGTATTTTATCTTAAAAGGTGCGTCAAATACATAGCATACGTTTGATGCGCAAGGGTAAAAAACATAGTGTATAGTATAACACTTATGAGTTTATGCATTGTTTAGTTGAGAGATACCCTTTGGAAGCGGCAGGAATTTTTTATTACAGTGAACAACAAATGTTTTTTCACCATAGAACCATTACCATTATCTTTCGTTCAATCTATTTGAGCCTAGTCACGACATAAGCTCGGTTGTACGAGCCCGTGATAAAACCAATAGTGGAAAGCTCAAAACGGAAAGCTCCGGTCGGCTAAAGATCCTTGCCAAACCAAACTCCTATCTTACAGGCCTACTCTCTTATTACAGCTTGCTGTTGGACTCTTATCCTACGTGTCAAACTTCGTCTTGTTTCATCATGGACAGCAGCTGCTTCTTGGTGCTCCCCGAAAGCTTCATACCTCCCCTCACGAGAACAATCAATGCCAAAGATGTCGAGCTAGTGCACGTGACTCAGAGGGATGGGGCTGTCTCCAAAAGCATGATCAACAACGGGATCCTCGTGAGAGAAAAGTACCATGACCTTATCGCCATTAAGACCCTTTATGGGTTCTCTGTTAGTGTGAGACAGGTAGTTGGGCATACAACTATCGACGGTTTCCACTACGAGGTACATCCAATTGAAAGAACAAACCTTTATCTAGGTAATCAAGTACATACCAAACTACAGCACTACTGTGGGTGACGGACTGATGTATACCTGTTGTGTTGGATTCTTTAGATGGTGAGATGAACTATTATATTGGTATTATTGCGTTTGGGTTTGTGTTGGATTGGGTTTATTATGCTTGGATGCAATAGATGCTTAGAGTTTCAGTTATTATGATAATGGATTATGCTTTCTCAAACAGATTTTTAGTTGCTTTGGACATGGTCTGCTATTGTGAGGTATTACTAGTTTGAGATATCCCAGTTGCTGTGAGTATTTGTCTGTTGAACTTTTGTTTAGCAGTTTTAGTTGCTCTGTGTTTGGGTGAGTGTCGTGTCTTACCCCCCTTCAGGTATCATAAGGAGAGTATCATCTTGTACTTCGTCATCTTATACATCGTGTTACTGCAGTTCCCAAAAGACCTGCCTTTCCTATAACACTCGACAATGCGATGCTGAATTTTATAATTATGGAAGGCGTAGTCTCTCTGGTGATGAGCATAGCCACGTGTTATAATGTTTCGTTTTATAATGGTTTGACATAAAAATATTTATTTTTTTATAGGAAGGTCCCCTCCAACTTTCAGTAAAGCATGTTTTAACCACAACGAATATGAAGATGATAACACACGCTGGGAGTTGTAGGCGTAGGTGTTTTCTTTGGCTTTATATTATTTAACTGTTGTTCTAAACGCGCTTGGAGTAGATTTCGTCAACCTAGTGCCTACGCACCGGCAGGGAACCCTGCACCGCTTGAAAGCTCATCACCAGCATGAAATCTTCAAACATCAGAAAACGCTACGACATTAACAGTACTGTTCAAGATGCAATCATCTTGAATCTTGAAAAAGGCGCTTTAATACGGCCAGAAAACGGCAAAAAGTAAACATAAACACAGCACAAGACTACACACGTCTTTTCAACAAGTTTTTTATTTTTTATTTTTCACTAATTTTGTTTTTCGCCCTATGTTTACCGTGAATATCATTAGGGACAAATAAAGAGCTTGGGCTACCTGTGTTCCAACGTGACACACTCAACGTTTGATCACGAGTCAGATTCGTAATAAAATGAACGCATCTCTTTATTTCTTTGATTATGGTATGTTGTGTCTTAGTTATTTTATAAAAGCAATAAAACGCACATCCCGCGTTTGAAACGCGTATATTCACATGATAGCAAGCGATTATTAACGTCGCCACGGTAACTAAAGCATGGCATGGTATGCTCGGAGACACCTACTTCTATCGCCAAATATACACAAGGTAGCAAGCAATCATTGACGTGGCTATGATAATGACGAACATGACACGGTCTACCCGGACGGACACGTCTTGCCAGGATACTTTGTTCTCATCATTGCGAGGGGCGTCTCTTTGGATGTCGATGTCTTTCTCAAGAGTAGGCTCCTCGTCCTTGGCCTCGGGCCTCCTTGGATTCTCCATGTCCTCCAGCTCCATAGGTTGTACGTCCGACTTCTTGCTCCGGGTCTCACTCTTGCCGTTATGGACGCATTTCTCATGGTTTCGGTTCTGCTTCGTCTTGGAGCAGCAGTTGAACAACAGCAATGTTTTGACAAGCTTGGAGGGCTTTCCGGAGTGATGATAGAACCTGGGATAACAGAATAATAGAGGTAAGCCTTTGGCTATGGCTTTGTCGCTTGCCTGGCTTCTATAAGATTGCAAATCTTTCCTCTTTATTTTCATCTCCAGTCTGTAAACTACACTCACCACTCAACAAACCTGAGAACACAGATGGTGGCGAGAAGCACGGTGGTAATGATGATCAAGGTGATAACCAACAGGATACCGATGATCGGAAGCTCGTCGGCATTCTCCGGAAGGTACTCGGGCAGCAGCAGCAAGAAGACCATCATGGCGAGTAGGATAGTAGTGACGAAGCCGATCCTCTCACCGCTCTCGGCCGGGATAGCGAAGCTGGCGAGACTCAGCGCAGCCAGGATGACTGCGGGTGAGGCCAAGTAGAAAAGCAGGAAGAGCGGCTTACGACGCATGTGGATCGTGTAACTCACTGAAACCGTCAACAATTGACTTTTGAACAACATTGTTTTTGACACAGTCTTCCTTGTACAAAGTTCGTGTGGTAATTTGACATAAAATCCCGTCCTTTTTTTCTTTTTCATATACATTTACCTGAGCTAAAGTTAGCGTCACAGCAGTTGTTGTGATCCAGCAGTCCCCTCTTGACTGTGATGTTGAGAATATCCCATTCATTGTTGGACAGATGACCTGTTAAACAATAGGAAGAAATTGTAAGGTACTAATAAAAAATCACGAAAGCTGATAACAGCTAAACAGGCAGGTGCAGGTGCTTGCCGCCAACCTACTTTGCCGTGTTCTAGCAGAGGAAAGTGGAACGTTCTGCCTCATTCCCCTCTTCCTGGCTCCTCCCTTTTCTCACTCGCAGTTAAGAGATGATTGTTAAGGCATCGTTATCTTCGCTAAAACCACTTAGAACACCCCACCCCCCTCAAAAAACCAGCGGCGTAGCAGGGGGTCCAAAAGGCCCTTTCAAGGCATTTTCTCGTGTATTAAATAATGTCTCATACATTTACTGTTTTTTTGGCTGCTAGAAAAGGGGCCCCGGGCCCCTTGGCCACCCACCTGGCTACGCCCCTAAGCTTAGACCCTACCCGTTGTCAATCCGCTGTTATCCATTTTCAGGGCTATTTCACTTTCGGTATATGTCCAGGAAGAGAAAGTTAGTGTACAGAACTGGTCATCCATTGGCCAGAATCGCACCCTCAAGTTACACGTACTGGTGAAGGAAGCTTGCGCGATCCAGTCAACTTTCCCACTCTGACGAACAACCGTGTCTGCATTAAACAGCTCGGCTCCACCCGCCACATGCACCAGCTTATCACCACTGAGTAAACACAAGTAATTCAATAGTATTATGAGAGCCGCGAGGAATTTTCTCCGGTTTTCATCCCTCCATTTCGTTTTTTCATTTAGTTATGTCTCTTTGTTTTTTTAATTTTGTTAGGCTAAGTTCAAACGTTAATGAATCAAGGCGATTGTTTCATCTTCATTTGCATGCATTTGCATTGAATACGGCTCATGGATAATACGACGTTTGAACTTAGCCTTAGGGTTTTATCGGTCAGACTTAATGCTTACGTGGGCACCAATCCCTGAGCTATGTAGATAGCTCTTTCCAGATGTTTAACCAATCAAATTATTTTGGCAACATGTTCTGTGCTTCCTTATAAGTTATAACCGGACCGGATAAGATCACGTAAGTCGTATGGCGGCTATCTGGGTCGTCTACCTGGTGATATTAGCTACTAAATTCGTACATTTGAATATCTATGTTTTCTTCTGAAGAGACTTTAAACGCATTCTCTTACTTGTTAATAAGTGAAACGTCTGGAACCCAAATTTCTTTGGGGCTGAAGCGCGTTTTATGGAGGTTGTACTTCGCTTTGTCCCATTGAAGGGAAGGGTCTTTCCATTGCTGTGAAAATACCAAGTTGTGCGCATTGATCTCAAATATACAGTGTGAAACAAGGAAATAAGTCGCCTCCATGGAGGTCTCAGTTATATCGGTTCTTCTGTTGTATCTGCGGGGTGTGTTTTTCCCGTACAACTTCGTCCTAGTTAAGCCTTTACATCTCACCTGGAAAACCCACGCATTCACGCTGATCACCTGGTTCTTTGTGTCCTGCAAACAAATTTAGACTAAAAGATAGCATACATGCGTATCATGCCATCCTGATAATTTTGGATCAACGTGTCGATCCGTAGATTACCCGTCCCTCCCCTTCTTTCTCTGCTTCCCTTCCAAAGCCCCAAAGGAATCGAATTAAGATATTTTTAAACGCCAGCGGTTTTTCTTACCACTTTGTTAAGTTTAGTGATTTTTAAAACAAATGTCAGTTCGAGAAGGCTTCTTGGTGAGTGTGAAACCGGCCCCACAATTCGGTCATAGTCCTTCAGTAGGTCCGCTCGCAGGGCTTTTCTTACAGCGTTCTGCTCTTGTATATTCGCGCAGTCCAGCCCTAAGAAATAAGTTGAGTTAAGAAGCATTATCATATGAGGCCTTGTGTCATTTTGCTACCCTCTATGGTGAAACGTACACCATGGTTTTACGTTCCATTTCTGTTTTGTTTCGTTGATGGCCCCAATACAAAGCTATGAAACGGGGAATTCTTTCAAAACGCACTTGTCTATTTCCGTGAGTTCTTTTAGCGCAAGCGCACAGCAGAATAAAACCTTAAAAACGATGACAAATAGTAGAGTTAAGGATATTTTACTGACAAAAACAAACATGTTTGACCGATTATAAACGTTTTCCAATCGAGGATCAATTAAAAGAAATCAACTTAGGGAAGGGTCATTATTTATCGCGGGGGGGCTGCAAAGTTTAATTTTTTCCGGTTCAAAAATTCCCCCCACCCCCCCCCAGAAAAGGAAGTGAAAAAACTATTCAGGTACAGAATATTGAGAAAACGGGACATGCTTAGAGGAGAGACCCCCTGAAATCCGGTTTATTTTATTTAAATTATAGTCTAGCCATGGGATACTCTTTATGTACGGTAATTTTTACCAGGAGGACCAAAAGATTCCATGATTGTATAAGCACTCTTGCTACGGGTGCCGTGATGTACTAAAAAATAGACTGGGCACTTTGTCAAGAAAAAAATGCTTTCTATTATGTTAACCGAGAGATGGCCTGAATATTGCTGTTTTCAGCATTTGTCCTTATTGCGCTGAGCACTATTTCGGGTTCGGAGCACTATTTCACGAAAGGAAGTGAAAACCTAAGACTTCTTCAGGGCAGAAGAAGTCTTATTAAAGACGAAAATTTGGCAGAGCCGAATTCCAGTTTTTGGTGTATTGTATTAATCACGGAAATTCGAAAAACCGAAACTTTAAAAGATAAAACAAGTAGAAGCGCCAGTCAAACGTAGCCATGGATGTGTAGGCAAGAGGCCCACCATATTTATTTATTTAATTTGTAGGGAGTCTTGGGTTCTCCCCAGAAAATTTTGAAATTCCAGACTATTAGGAGGCTTCGAAATTGATCAGAACACCTGTTCAAAAAAATAAGGCCTTCCCCTAAACCCTAAACCCCCAAATCGGCGCTCAAAAAATTGCAACCTTCCCCCAAACATAGCAGCCCTCCCCCCCCCCCCCCCCGTTAAATATTGACCCTTCCTTTACTCTACAGCAAGATCACACACCAAGATCTTCTTTCCGAGGATTCCTCTAGAGTATATGTTTTCAAAAAGTTTTTTTTTTGAAAAAGTATTTCCTAGGATTTGTTTACTTGTCTTAGCTACCTTGCCATAACAAACAGGTAAAAGTGACATAGTTTGTGCTGTGCTGCCTAATACACTGGCACATGACTAAAAGCCAAGCATAGAGAGGGTGTTTGCGACCTTAGTGACTCCATTGCCGCAAATGCCCAACCTTAAGGTCTAAACGCCACAGGGGTACAATGTCGGAGAGTAACAAATATAGCCAGTCACAGGTTAAAAAAACAAGATTAGTATAATATATAATATAATATAATATATATTATTGTGTATTTGAGGGTACCAAACGAAAATACTTGCTATTTAATGTCTGTTTACTTTTTTTGATAGTTTTAAAACCTTCGCTAATGCTTTTTGATC
Source organism: Nematostella vectensis (assembly GCF_932526225.1). Classification (NCBI taxonomy): domain Eukaryota; kingdom Metazoa; phylum Cnidaria; class Anthozoa; order Actiniaria; family Edwardsiidae; genus Nematostella; species Nematostella vectensis. The sequence goes on from NC_064034.1 coordinate 9,007,513, forward strand.
TCTAATGGTCTAATAAAAAGTATGTATAATGTTAACATCACCACGTACCATGTAAAAGGAGGAAGAGCAAACAAGTTTCTGTCCTTAACATCTTGGTGACCGTCAAGTGCAAGTATTATGAGCCCCCTGCTATTAGCCTGCAAGAATTTACTTGATCGATCTGTCGTGAGAGCAAATAGCATCACCCGTCTTCTGGAATGACTCCAAGCGCCACCTGTCGCCGCCAAGTGTTAGAAGGAGGGATTTAACTAATAAATATTAGCACCTTATTTTGAAAAGTTAGTTAACTACCTGTTAAATCTGATACAGCAATTCTCCCTTTAAAAGTGCAGTTATGTCTCATGTTTTCTCTATACTTTTTAAATTTAAACCTATTTATTACTATGTGCTATAAAACAAAAATCGAAAAAGTGGTTCACATGGCCCCATTTTGGTATCGCCCGAGATACCGCCTTATTTTTTCCATTTAATGACCCTGTGAGTAGATATTAAAACTAAAAATCACCTCAAATGCATTTTAGAACCTATATACTTCTTGGCAGTGTTCCGACCGTGTTGAAAAACCCTTGCAAGAGAAGGGAAGCTCAGTAAATAAGGTCCTCAATTGTGCAAAAACTTGATTTAAGATAAGAGCGACTTGTTCATTGAAAGTATTTTACTTCACATCAGGCAATGACACGAAACATAAATCTTTGGAGTCGGCCGGTTGAAATTATAATGAGCTGGTACTTTTTCCATTTTGCTGAGATCTCAAAGCTTTGTTAGATAGTTGATAAAAAAGACGTAATGTTTTTATACCAGTAGTCCAGCCCTGCTCGCAGTCAGTTATAGCGCAGAAAGGGTTGGAAAAGTTTAATCCTTCAAAATCTAATGCGAATAATTATAGCAAACCCCCATGCAATCTTTAGTTTATTATGCAAACAGTAAAAACGCAAATACCAGTAGCGGATCTAGGGGGAGGGTTTAGCTGAATATGATATTGATAAAAAAATTTGATGTCTGTAGTGAGTTTCAGGTAGATCCCCGCCTTAATCCCCCCCTTTTGGTTGCCCGAAAGCCAAATGCATAAACAAATAATCTAATCCCCCTGCCCTTTGTTATTTGGCCACCCCCCCCCCCCCTTCAGCGAAAGGCTAGATCCACCACTGAATACCACCACCAGTTCTTATAATATATTCCAATGTATTTTGTGAGTAGGGGCAAATGTCACCATCCCCTTATCACCACCCGTCTTATGAAAATATCCCATAAGTACCTTTAATTTAAGAAGTCTAACGAAGTTTAATTTGAAATCCATAAGTGTTTGGGGTTCTCCTCCCCCCCCCCCCCCCCAAAAAAAAAAAAAAAAAAGAAGCACGTAAAGGATCATAACCAAAAATGAAATGCTTGGCCATCATCATTCACTGCGTGACATTTGCTTGAATTATCGTACATAATCCTTTCCACGTGTTAACAAATGTTTACAATAGCATGCATGATAAATTATCGAAATGTAATAAGTTAAAAATTCTATACATACAGAGTAGTAGTAATAATAACAGTTGCAATATCATTACTGCAATATTCTGCAAGCTCTACTCAATAGCTTCCTACTGCTAAACCGCTCCCTGTCTTCCGTCATTCAAACTAACGGAATCACATTTCGTGCTTTTTAAATAGCCAATCATTGGCGTGACTTCAGTGCTGATTTTGAATAATGAAACCGCATGTATCACAAGCAAAGAGGCAGCTATTTTTGTTTTACTTAGACTAGGCACCTATCCTATGTGGATCTACAAGCCTATAGAAGCATTGTAAAATAAAACAATTTAGCATTAGTAATCAATGTAACGATATTATCCTAATCATGATAAAAAGCAAAACAGCTCGTAATGCTATTTAGTAATGGCATAGTTAGTACTAACTATTATAATGATATGTATATTTAAGAAACGACCAGGAGTCTGTTATTTGAGAGCATTAAAAATACTTGTCATCATAAAATAAATCACGAGTAAATAGGATACTAATAATAGTTAATGATAACGCTATAACGCTAGTATACTATAACCACTCCTTTTCGCATCAGTTTCATAAAGAATATTGGTAGCTTACAGGTGTACATGCAATGTAACTATTTATGTACAAGAAGAAAATGACGGTTTAGACGAGTACAGGGTCAAAGATATGCTCGGGGACACTTTGAGATCGATCTCCTCGGCGTTCCTTCGAGGCACGAAAAGGTGACGGACATGTTCGGAGACTGAGCGCACTTTGTAGTCGCTTTAACTCGGCTTTTCTTCGGGGAACGAGAGTGTTACGGACATGCTCAAAGACCCAGTGCACTGCTGAGGTCGCTTTATCTCGGCGTACCCTCGGAGCACGACTTTGTGGTCGCTCCAACTCGGCCTTTCTTCGGGGCACTAGAGTGTTACGACATGCTCGAAGACCCAGTGCACTGCCGAGGTCGCTTTATCTCGGCGTACCTTCGGGGCGAGTGGATCACGGACAGCGCACTTTATAAGAGCTATGTAAATGATTAGCAAATCTCGGGTCTGTTGTGGGCTGGCTTCCAATGTTTTGGGAGGAATTAACAGAGTGCGCAAGGATTTGACTGGAAGTCGACACTACTACGCATGGCGAAAATATGGCGGAAAGCGAGAGTAAGTAAGGGCGTGATCATTAAGCATGTGTCGCAATATTCAATGCTTCCATCTGCTATTTGCACTGTATATCCTGTATGGATTGTACGTTTTTTAATTGTTACATGTGCATCGTACATACTTCTTTCTTGTTGGTTATTTGGATCTACGAAACGTGAGCTAGACCTAACGCAAAACATAGATCAGCGAGCAGGCGATCAAGGACATTACCAGGACAGCAAAGAACATGATCGCATCCAGACGAACGGACAAGTCTTGCCAGGTCACCAGCTGATCGTCATCACAGCAACTTTCATTTGATCCAGAGGCTTGTGTGTCTCGGTCGTTTGGCCGAGCCTCTCCCACGATGCCGATATCTACGCGGTTTTTCTTTCGCGTGCAGCAGTCAAGAAATAGGCACCTCTTAAGAAAATGGGCAGGCGGACACGCGGGGTGAGCATGCGCGGTTTGCCCTTTCAATTCCTCATCATATTCACCGTGGACTTCGGTTTGATTTTCAAGGTCTTTCAGCTCAATCGATGATTGCGCGTCGTCCTCGTTGAAGTGAACGTCGTTTACAAAACTGTTCTTCGTGTCCTTCTCGACTTTTCGGTTCTGCTTCTTTTTGAAGATTTGAAAATTCAGAAGTCCCTTGATGAACGGGGAGGGTTGCCCAGCATGATGATAGAACCTATATTTACAAAATTCCACATTAGTTTTTCCTATTTTCCTTTACATTACCATGACTCTTATTTACAAAATATCTCCTTCCCTCCACACGAAATCGATTGTCCCCCACCCCTCCCTTTACACGCACTTGATTGACCTCTATCCACACGCACTCGAAGAATACTTACCTGAGAACGAAGATGGTGGCGAGAAGCACGGCGGTGATGACGACCATTGTGATAACCAACAGGATACCGATGATCGGAAGCTCGTCGGCATTGTCCGGAATGTACTCGGGCAGCAGCAGCAGGAAGACCATCATGGCGAGTAGGATAGTAGTGACGAAGCCGATCCTTTCACCGCTCTCGGCCGGGATAGCGAAGCTGGCGAGACTCAGCGCAACCAGGATGACCGCTGGTGAGGCCAGGAAGAAGAGCAGGAAGAGCGGCTTACGACGCATGTGGATCGTGTAGCTCACTGAAACCGTCAATAAAGAAACAGAAGGGTGTAAGATGATTTAGGAAAAAAACACTTATCATCGATGCATCGTGTCATTACTTTTTTCTCCGGCGCGGTTCTGGAAAGCTATTAAATATTTAAAATGAAGTCTGATTAAGGACTTTGCACAATTGGTATCTCTGTATTCTCTTTTTCTAGCCTTTCTTAGCCGTCCTCTCATTCATATCTATTTCTTGATCTGCTGATTGATGTGCACTGACCTGAGCTGAAGTTCTGGTTACAGCAATTGTTGTGATCAAGAAGCCCTGTTTGGGCTGTGATGTTGATAATGTCCCATTGGCTGTTATGCAGATGATCTGTCAAACAATTAGAGCATCATTCAGTTGAAATTCTTGTACAATACCTTAGCGGGCCACTTTGTTATCAACCGCATCCCTACCCCTTGTCAATTCGCTGTCATCCGTTTCTATGATTATCTCCTGGTCATCGTACGTCCATGAGGAAAACGTTAGTGTACAGAACTGGTCATCTATCGGCCAGTATCGCACCCTCAGCTTGCAATCGCTGGTGAATGAAGCAGGCGCCACCCATTCCACTTTTCCACCTTGCCAAACATTCAAATCTGTTTTGAACAGCTCAGGACCGCCCGCAAGACGCACCGACTTATCTGCGCTGAAATGTGAGACGAGTCGGAAAGGTGAGAGCTGTGATCATGTGAATTAGCTCTTTCTCATCTTATTGCATCTTTCAGCGCAAGGGCGCACTCGAGGTCCGTGCATAACCTAATTCTATGGCAGGAATACAATAGGACTGGGAGGGTATTATAAGGCAAATATTGATACAATATTCGAACATCATAGGGGCGGTATGGGAACACTATTACTATCTGTATAGAACTCTATAATAGTACTGGAACCATTACTATTAGCGTACAACCCCATTGGTATCCTTGAGTAATTTGTTTTCGCGGACTTGCAATTTTAATATTTGAACGCAGGCAACTCGAGCACTGTGTCTAACCCTCCCGATTTTGTCAATAAATCACGCAACTACAATCGGGGTAAGAAAATCCCGATTTAAAGTTTGTGCGCGCATACCGACTCTTTCCCTAGAATGCAGCCTTGCCTTTTTAGGTTAAGATTTCTTACTTGTTGATGAGTGCGACATCAGGAACCCAGATTTCCTGAGGACTGAAGCGTGTTTTAGTAACTTGGTATTTCGCCTCTCCGCGCCATTTAAGAAATACATCATTCCACCTCTAAAAAAATACACAAAAATTATAATTAGTATATATAAAAATGACAGTCAGGAGAAGCACGTATATTCCAGATGGTATTTTTATTCTTAATATAGACGTTGTTGTTGTTGTTGTTATTAATCAATCCCCTCCCCTGTCTTGAAATGTGGGAGCTAGAATTCACCCGCCATCATATGTTGGTTTATATGGTGCCCGCTCCTCATAGGTAGGCCCCAACAATATGCTGCTCTGATAAAAAACATATCCTACACAATATATAAAGGAGAATTGTATTTAAGAGCAGCGGTCTGAGTTCGTCGAGATTTCTCGGAAAAATGAAGTTTGGGTGCCCTAGCTCAAAATTAAACTGGTAATAGGTATGGGTGACCATGGTATCCTCTGAAAGTTTGAAGCAATTTGGATAAATATTTTTAGCGATGGAAGCCGAAAAGTAATTTTTCGTCTCCCGCACCCGGATTTGAGACAATTTCGTGGTTGTTAGAAAAAGACTAAAAATCGGTTCGCAACGCGTGATAAAACAACTGCAGCTTATATAAACCTAAAGAATAGATAATAAGGAACTCCCAGGCTGAAAGATAAGCTGTTCTGTCAGCACCTTATTATTTTACGCGATTTTATTTTATTTTATGTTTTTAGATGACTTTGAAAAGCCTTGAAATAATTGTGTAATATCGCCGATGAGATGTGGATTTGGCAAAAATGTTTGCATTCATCGAAAAGAGCATCATTTCTACTTTTGATATGTGAAATTAAATTTAGGGGCAAATAAAATCCGACTTTTTTACAAGCCGAAATATGACCCCCACTTAACCCTAATTATAAACAAATGCCGACACTCACTTTTTAATGCCTCGCTACCAAAAACTTATAAATAACAATTAAAACTCCCAAAAAAAAAGGATGCAATATAATTCTTGAAAATACTGGTATTTCATCAAATATTCTTGTCTCTCTGATGTTTATATGCTTTTCAAGATTATATTTTCATAACATTTTTAAGTACAATCCGCATGCATGATAATTATTATCGGCACTAAAAACTTCCGGTTCTTTATTCTTCCGCTTCATGAGCATCTCCAAACTTTTTCCCACGAAAGTTATTCTTAAATCGTCCTATATTTATTTCTATCCATCCCTCGTTCTATAAGCATTATAATATTTTCTTTCGTTCCCTACTTTCGTGGACTAGAAACGCGTACCATCTTCTGATTGTCGTGTTGTTATGCAAATTCGAAGAGTTAATTTATTCAACAAGCGTTCATACAAAGAAATCAAGAAAAAATAACAGATGAAGCTTTTCTACTATTGTTTATTATATAACCAACCAATTTCCATTCCCCAGGTAAATTGAGTTACAAAAAGAAAGTAAGAAAAAATAACAGTTGATGCTTTTTACTATTGTTTTCAATAATACCAAAAAAAATCCATTCTTGTCAGGGAGCATATGTCCAAAAAAGCTCCCTAGGTAAATTTTGAGGTTACTTTTCTGTTTTCATTTTTTCGCGCGTTAACTTAGGGCCTAATCGCACTAGGAGGACAAAGTTTGTCTGGCCGGGATAAACAGCCGTCCAAATTGTGTCCTGGCCAATCGATTGGCTTGTTAACCAGTAAAAAAATCGCTTTCACTATTCACTTTACCGGCATACTACAACCAAGACAACGCAGGATTCTATCATTGCGCGTAAGGTGCAGTAAACGCTTATTGCAAGCAGGTAATTACTCGCTATAAGCGCTTCTTTACTAGTCTCAGGCAGGAGATCATAGGACTAGAGGACTGAGGAGGGGGAAGGTGTGGCTTGCTCAACCATAGGTACCATTTGGAAAAAGAATAATATTTGAAAAGCCTTCAATAAGGGGGGGGGGGGGGGGCGTTTACCCGGTGTATTATAGCCACCATCTTGGATTTGAGCAAAAATGAAAAACGAGGGGAGTGGGAGGGGAAGAGGAGAGAGAGCCTTCAAGCCGCATCTGACCAATCGATTTCAACGTTTCCGGGCTCGTTCAGTGACCGTGAATTCGATGACATCAAGCGTGCTGTCGAGCGCAGGGCGAACGCCGCTGAGCCAGAACCCGCAGTCAGCAGCGAGGAAGAGCCTACCACAAAGCTATTCAGCTGTCCAGTGCGTGAAAGGCTATACACGCTTGGCTTGGTTAGACCGGCACACACTATACGGCAAATGCGAGTTTGCCAAAGAAGGGGAATGCATATCTTTGCCCGGGGGGGACTCTCTAAAAATGTAGACGGGGGTAATCGTCATATCTTTTAGGGTATAAAATTTCTACCAACTGCCATCTCTTAGGGGGTGTTGGAGGATTTTTCAGATTTTGCTATCTCCTAGGGTGTAAAGTGTGTGTTAAACGTTTTTTTCCATTCTGTTATCTCTTAGGGTATAAAATTCGATTAATTGCTATCCCTAAGGGGGTGTTAAACGGTTTTTTTTCGATTCTGCTATCCCTTGGGGGAAAAAATTCCTTCGACCTCACCCAATTTTCCCATCTCTTAGAGGAAATAATTTCTGTTGACCACGCCTAATGTGCCATCCCTAACGGAGTACAATCAATTTTGCCGACGATCACCCACGTCTGTTTTTATCGGAGTCCCCCTTCCCGGCAAGCTTGGCTACCACCAAAAAGTAGTCGGGGGAGGAGGGGGGCGTACCATTAATTGGGAATGAAGTGATAGAATCAACAAGCTGCATCTCTATACAGGGGAACGCCGATTAAATCAGCGAGTTCCTATTACCGGGCCATGTACAGGTGTATTTTTCCCGAAAATAACACAGGATGCGGAGACTGCAGAGGCTGCGGAGGAGGCAGCCGCCTACTTCCGTACGAGAGCTGCCATCCTAGATGAATACCAACTAAATCACCCAATAGAAGTGAACGGCATCGACTTGTGCCACTTGTACTCCAGGTCCAGGCTCACCTTTCTTTAAGTGGCCACCCTTCCCACTATCTGAAAAGAGCTGGAGCTTCAAGTGCGCGGAGCAACCCGACGCAAAGCTTCTTTTGTAGCCACGCTCGTGGATGTTATTCAAAGATGTAGTTGCGCAAAATAAATCCACGATTTCTTGGGTCCCGATTATATTTTTTCGGTAATCGTGTGTTCTGTTGTGAAGACCAGAGTAAGTTATTACACTTCGATACTCTCTTTTACTAAAAAGGAGATCAGCTTACGGTGAGAGGCCTCAATATCGCAAATGTCTCAGCGTTCTTGCATAATTTGTATTTTTATTTGATCAAATTTGTAGTTGAACAAAGGCTTCGAAAATAAGCGAATTTTGACAATTTGATCAAGCTTTTTGTTTAATTACAATTTAAAACTGTACAAAATTCTGCCAGTATCGCTTGTTAATTAAATAAAAACATGCAAAACTCTCATTTTCTTCTTTTGGACGTTTTTCTTTTTCAATAAGTAATTATCAGAAAAGTCTTATTGCAGTCATGGTGAGGTATTTTATGCTTGTCGCTTTGTTTGTCACCTTTTAATTACGTATGCATGGCTGCAAACAAAATAGTATCACGCGAGCCTAAAAACCGCAATTTAATGCAATAAATGCTATGAAATTATTACCATTAAATTTTAGTATTGCCGACAGTATATTTCTTTTGATTTGAGCGCTCTTTCTTGTTTTTCTGGAGATTTGAAGGCGTTGTTTGAATGCGGAAAACCCGATACAGTAGTCGGCATTTGTTTATAATTAGGGTCAAGTGGGGGTCATATTTCGGCTTGTAAAAAAGTCGGATTTTATTTGCCCCTAAGTTTTATTTCACATATCAAACGTAGAAATGATGTTCTTTTCGATGAATGCAATCATTTTTGCCAAATCCACATCTCATCGGCGATATTACACGATCATTTCAGGGCTTTTCAAAGTCATCTAAAAACGTAAAATAAAATAAAATCGCGTAAAATAATAAGCTGCTGACAGAACAGCTTATCTTTCAGCCTGGGAGTTCCTTATTATCTATTATTTAGGTTTATATAAGCTGCAAATGTTTTATCACGCGTTGCGAACCGGTTTTTAGTCTTTTTCTAACAACCACGAAATTGTCTCAAATCCGGGTGCGGGAGACTAAAAATTACTTTTTGGCTTCTATCGCCAAAAATATTTATCCAAATTGCTTCAAGCTTTCACAGTATACTGAGGTCACCCATACCTATTACCAGTTTAATTTTGAGCTAGGGCGCCCAAACATCATTTTTCCGAGAAATCTCGACGAACTCAGACCGCTGGTCTTAAGACTAGTTTGAACTGATTTGGGACTAGTCCAGGTTTATATGTATACTATTGGATTTACATTTTTAATTCAACAAAATTCAAAAATAAATTGTAAACTATTTTTTTTTGGGCCGCACCTGAAAAACCCACACATCCAGTACTATAACTTGATTCTTTGTGTCCTGCGAAATAAATATTTATGTATCAGAGTGATGTGCAGGTTGGATTTGTCGATCTTGAATAGTTCAACCTGTTTCATGCAAATTCGCGCAGTTTATTCTTTTCATACCATTCCCAGAAATCCCCAAACAAATCCTACACCAGGGGAAATCTACAGCAATTAATATCCAGTATCGAGACGCGATAATTCATCGCTTCCTTATAACTTTGGCGTGATAAATTCATCGCTTCCTTATAACTTTGGCGTGATAAATTCATCGCTTCCTTGTCGGCAAACTTATATAAGGTGTCCGAAGTGTCTGTAGGAGTGTCGTCAGGAACAGAGACGTTACATCCTACGTACTGAAATCGTTAAACCTAAGAAAACTCTTGATTTTTGCAGAAAAATAGTAAATTTTAGTCCGGCATTTTCGGCTTTGTTCCTCCTTTCGTGTGGTTCTGTCAAAGCTTTATTTCCTTTTTCTCAAAAGGGTATTTTTAAAGGTTTTTTATTTAATAATTGTTTGCGTGGTTGTAACGATACTTACCACTTTGACTAGTTTGTTGATTCTCAAAGAAAATTCCAGCGTGAGAATGCTTGCACTGCCTGGGATAATGGGGCCAAGAATGCGGTCGTATTCATTCAGCTTTTCCACTCGTAGAGCTCTCCTCTCATTATTTGTTTTTTTCACTATACTTGCGAATCCCACTCCTGAGTATCGACATTCATTTGCTTAATTAAAAGTAGCATAATAAAATAATGATAATTAAAGCAAAATAACAAATCCTCGAATAAGAGAAAAAAAAATGAAAATGTCTCGTAAGAACAATAGCAATACAAACTAAAATAAGGAAACCTATATGTTTTGCATATTCTGCGATCTGAATACTGTAAACATGGCCAGATCTAATTTTTGAAGTCCACTCAGTGGAATGCAAAGTTCTTCATTCTGTCTAAAACGACCATGATATAACATACCGTTTTGCCATAAGAATGAACAAAGAAGTAAATAGTGCGAACAAGGAGCTCTCAGCCGCATCTTAGAACAGAGACCTTAGCTTCTCAGTAAAGGACTGATAAGTATTTGGTTCAAGGTTAGCCCTTATTTCCTTCTTCGTTTGGCTCGCGTGCAAGAATTCGTAAGATTTCACAGTTGGTGTTTTATACAAAATGAAGTAATTATCAGCCTTTTTTTACTGGAAAGCGTCCACTTATATAATACCCTGATAAATACATAGCAACCACCTTAATTTGTGTTAGTATTATGCCGAGAGAAAATTAATGGGTATAAGTATATGATGAGGATATCTGGTGAAAAATAGCTCTGTCTGTCTTCGTTTTACTCGCGCGAGAGAATTCGTCTAATTTTAAAATTGATGTTATTTATCAAAAGAAGCAATTATCAGTCTTTTCTGTTTCACTGTAAAGCTTCCCCTATGTAATACTTTGATAATACCTAGCAACCACCTTTATATGTGTTAGTATCATGCCGAGAAAAAGTTAACATTAATTATATGCTTTAACATCTCAGGACAAAAACCAAGAAATCCTTAACAATCGGCTGAAATGTGCACCGTTTGTGTGATGCGCACCTCGGCGTTTACTTAGAAAACTGGCCAGTTAAGTTGCGCCTTGAGAACTGCTACCAGCTGGCGGCGGAAGCCAAAAATATTGGGGACGCACGACACAAATTTTAATTGTTTTATCTACGATCCGCCATCCCCTAAGCTTTTTATTTTGTTTCCGAGAGAACCAATGGGAGGTGGGGGATGTACCCCCAAAACCAAATAATTGGGGGGCCATTAGTGAGGGGGGGGGGGGGGGGGGGGAGGGGGAAGAACCCCCCACACACACACACACACACAGTTCCACCGCTCATGACACGGTGGCACAAAAACAGACTCTGACACACTAGCCCAGAAAGTGCCAATAGAATGCGTTGTATTAGCTTATCTAATGGTCACACAAAATACACTTACTGAAACAAACTTTTAAACCTTTGGGGCTTTTAGGGCTGCCATCTAGTCAAGATGTTTAATACTTTAACGAATGCTCATTCAAGGGGAAAGTGGCAATACAGTTGAGTGGTGAGTATCTCCGCCTGTCAAGCCGGAGACCGGGGTTCGATTCCCCGCCATGAGTGCGCATTATATTTTGTCCATTGGATTAAGTGTTTTATCGATCGTTTCAGATCTTGGATAAATGTTACCTTTATTGACGGTCCTCCTTCGTGGTCAGGTCCTCGGTAGTATAGTGGTGAGTATTCCCGCCTGTCACGCGGGAGACCGGGGTTCGATTCCCCGCCGGGGAGTGTGCATTATTTTTTGTTTATTTAGTTAAGTGTTTTATTGATTGTTTCAGATTCTTGGATGTATGTTATCTTTATTGACGGTCCTCCATCGTGATCAGGTCATGGGTAGTATAGTGGTGAGTATCCCCGCCTATCACGAGTGAGACCGTGGTTCGATTCCCCGCCAGGTTGTGAGCATACTTTTTTGTCCATTGAGATGAGTGATTTATCGATCTTTTCCGATTCTTGCGTGTATGTTATCTTTAATGACGATCCTCCTTCGTGGTCAGGTCCTCGGTAGTATAGTGGTGAGTATCCCAGCCTGTCACGCGGGAGACCGGGGTTCAATTCCCCGCCGGGGAGTGAGCATTATTTTTTGTTTGTTTAGTTGAGTTTTTTATTGGTCGTTTCGGATTCTTGGATGTATGTTATCTTTATTGACGGTCCAACTTCGTGGACAGGTCCTCGGTAGTATTGTGGTGAGTATCCCCGCCTGTCACGCAGGAGACCGGGGTTCAATTCCCCGCCGGGTTGTGAGCATACTTTTTCGTCCGTTGAGTTGAGTGTTTTATCGATCCTTTCCAATTTCTGGATATATGTTATCTTTATTGACGGTCTTCCATCGTGGTCTGGTCCTCTGTAGTATTGTGGTGAGTATCCCCGCCTGTCACGCGGGAGACAGGGGTTCGATTCCCCGCCTGGGAGTGCGCATTATTTTATTGTCCATTTAGTTGAGTGTTTTATCGATCTTTTCCGATACTTGGGTGTATGTTATCTTTATTGACGGTCCTCCTTCGTGGTCAGGTCCTCGGTAGTATAGTGGTGAGTATCCCCGCCTGTCACGCGGGAGACCGGGGTTCGATTACCCGCCGGGGAGGTGGCATTATTTTTTGTCCATTGAGTTGAGTGTTTTATCGATCTTTTCCGATTCTTGGATGTATGTTATCTTTATTGACTGTCCTCCTTCGTGGTCAGGTCCTCGGTAGTATAGTGGTGAGTATTCCCGCCTGTCACACGGGTGACCAGGGTTCGATTCCCCGCCGGGGAGTGCGCATTATTTTTTATCCCATTGAGTTAAGTGCTTTATCGATCTTTTCCGATTCTTAGATGTATGTTATCTTTATTGACGGTCCTCCTTCGTGGTTAGGTCCTTGGTAGTATAGTGGTTAGTATCCCCGCCTGTCACGAAGGAGACCGGGGTTTTAATTCCCCGCCGGGGAGTGCGCATTATTTTTCGTCCATTGAGTAAGTGTTTTATCGATCTTTTCCGATTCTTGGGTGTATGTTATCTTTATTGACGGTCTTCTATCGTGGTCAGGTCCTCGGTAGTATAGTTTTGAGTATCCCCGCATGTCACGCAGGAGACCGGTGTTCAATACCCCGCCGGGGAGTGCGCATTATTTTTGTCCATTAAGTTGAGTGTTTATCAATCTTTTCCAATTTCTTGATGTATGTTACCTTTATTGACGTTCTTCCATCGTGGTCAGGTCCTCGGTAGTATAGTGGTGAGTATCCCCGCCTGTCACGCGGGAGACCGGGGTTCGATTCCCCGCCGGGGAGGTGGAATTATTTTTTGTCCATTTAGTAAAGTGTTTTATCGATCTTTTCCGATTCTTGGGTGTATGTTATCTTTATTGACGGTCCTCCTTCGTGGTCAGGTCCTCGGTAGTATAGTGGTGAGTATCCCCGCCTGTCACGCGGGAGACCGGGGTTCGATTCCCCGCCGGGGAGGTGGAATTATTTTTTGTCCATTTAGTAAAGTGTTTTATCGATCTTTTCCGATTCTTGGGTGTATGTTATCTTTATTGACGGTCCTCCTTCGTGGTCAGGTCCTCGGTAGTATAGTGGTGAGTATCCCCGCCTGTCACGCGGGAGACCGGGGTTCGATTCCCCGCCGGGGAGGTGGCATTATGTTTTGTCCATTTAGTAAAGTGTTTTATCGATCTTTTCCGATTCTTGGGTGTATGTTATCTTTATTGACGGTCCTCCTTCGTGGTCAGGTCCTCGGTAGTATAGTGGTGAGTATCCCCGCCTGTCACGCGGGAGACCGGGGTTCGATTCCCCGCCGGTGAGGTGGCATTATTTTTGTCCATTTAGTAAAGTGTTTTATCGATCTTTTCCGATTCTTGGGTGTATGGTATCTTTATTGTTTGTCTTCTATCGTGGTCAGGTCCTCGGTAGTATAGTGGTGAGTATCCCCGCATGTCACGCAGGAGACCGGTGTTCGATTCCCCGCCGGGGAGTGCGCTTTATTTTTGTCCATTAAGTTGAGTGTTTATCAATCTATTCCAATTTCTTGATGTATGTTACCTTTATTGACGGTCTTCCATCGTGGTCAGGTCCTCGGTAGTATAGTGGTGAGTATCCCCGCCTGTCACGCGGGAGACCGGGGTTCGATTCCCCGCCGGGGAGGTGGCATTATTTTTGTCCATTAAGTTGAGTGTTTATCAATCTTTTCCAATTTCTTGATGTATGTTACCTTTATTGACGGTCTTCCATCGTGGTCAGGTCCTCGGTAGTATATTGTTGAGTATCCCCGCCTGTCACGCGGGAGACCGGGGTTCGATTCCCCGCCGGGGAAGTGGCATTATTTTTTGTCCATTTAGTAAAGTGTTTTATCGATCTTTTCCGATTCTTGGGTGTATGTTATCTTTATTGACGGTCCTCCTTCGTGGTCAGGTCATCGGTAGTATAGTGGTGAGTATCCCCGCATGTCACGCAGGAGACCGGTGTTCAATACCCCGCCGGGGAGTGCGCATTATTTTTGTCCATTAAGTTGAGTGTTTATCAATCTTTTCCAATTTCTTGATGTATGTTACCTTTATTGACGGTCTTCCATCGTGGTCAGGTCCTCGGTAGTATAGTGGTGAGTATCCCCGCCTGTCACGCGGGAGACCGGGGTTCGATTCCCCGCCGGGGAGGTGGAATTAATTTTTGTCCATTTAGTAAAGTGTTTTATCGATCTTTTCCGATTCTTGGGTGTATGTTATCTTTATTGACGGTCCTCCTTCGTGGTCAGGTCCTCGGTAGTATAGTGGTGAGTATCCCCGCCTGTCACGCGGGAGACCGGGGTTCGATTCCCCGCCGGGGAGGTGGAATTATTTTTTGTCCATTTAGTAAAGTGTTTTATCGATCTTTTCCGATTCTTGGGTGTATGTTATCTTTATTGACGGTCCTCCTTCGTGGTCAGGTCCTCGGTAGTATAGTGGTGAGTATCCCCGCCTGTCACGCGGGAGACCGGGGTTCGATTCCCCGCCGGGGAGGTGGCATTATGTTTTGTCCATTTAGTAAAGTGTTTTATCGATCTTTTCCGATTCTTGGGTGTATGTTATCTTTATTGACGGTCCTCCTTCGTGGTCAGGTCCTCGGTAGTATAGTGGTGAGTATCCCCGCCTGTCACGCGGGAGACCGGGGTTCGATTCCCCGCCGGTGAGGTGGCATTATTTTTGTCCATTTAGTAAAGTGTTTTATCGATCTTTTCCGATTCTTGGGTGTATGGTATCTTTATTGTTTGTCTTCTATCGTGGTCAGGTCCTCGGTAGTATAGTGGTGAGTATCCCCGCATGTCACGCAGGAGACCGGTGTTTGATTCCCCGCCGGGGAGTGCGCTTTATTTTTGTCCATTAAGTTGAGTGTTTATCAATCTATTCCAATTTCTTGATGTATGTTACCTTTATTGACGTTCTTCCATCGTGGTCAGGTCCTCGGTAGTATAGTGGTGAGTATCCCCGCCTGTCACGCGGGAGACCGGGGTTCGATTCCCCGCCGGGGAGGTGGCATTATTTTTGTCCATTAAGTTGAGTGTTTATCAATCTTTTCCAATTTCTTGATGTATGTTACCTTTATTGACGGTCTTCCATCGTGGTCAGGTCCTCGGTAGTATAGTGGTGAGTATCCCCGCCTGTCACGCGGGAGACCGGGGTTCGATTCCCCGCCGGGGAGGTGGCATTATTTTTTGTCCATTTAGTAAAGTGTTTTATCGATCTTTTCCGATTCTTGGGTGTATGTTATCTTTATTGACGGTCCTCCTTCGTGGTCAGGTCATCGGTAGTATAGTGGTGAGTATCCCCGCATGTCACGCAGGAGACCGGTGTTCGATACCCCGCCGGGGAGTGCGCATTATTTTTGTCCATTAAGTTGAGTGTTTATCAATCTTTTCCAATTTCTTGATGTATGTTACCTTTATTGACGGTCTTCCATCGTGGTCATGTCCTCGGTAGTATAGTGGTGAGTATCCCCGCCTGTCACGCGGGATACCGGGGTTCGATTCCCCGCCGGGGAGGTGGCATTATTTTTTGTCCATTTAGTAAAGTTTTTTATCGATCTTTTCCGATTCTTGGGTGTATGTTATCTTTATTGACGGTCCTCCTTCGTGGTCAGGTCCTCGGTAGTTAAGTGGTGAGTATCCCCGCCTGTCACGCGGGAGACCGGGGTTAGATTCCCCGCCGGGGAGGTGGAATTATTTTTTGTCCATTTAGTAAAGTGTTTTATCGATCTTTTCCGATTCTTGGGTGTATGTTATCTTTATTGACGGTCCTCCTTCGTGGTCAGGTCCTCGGTAGTTAAGTGGTGAGTATCCCCGCCTGTCACGCGGGAGACCGGTGTTCGATTACCCGCCGGGGAGGTGGCATTATTTTTTGTCCATTGAGTAGAGTGTTTTATCGATCTTTTCCGATTCTTGGATGTATGTTATCTTTATTGACTGTCCTCCTTCGTGGTCAGGTCCTCGGTAGTATAGTGGTGAGTATTCCCGCCTGTCACACGGGTGACCAGGGTTCGATTCCCCGCCGGGGAGTGCGCATTATTTTTTATCCCATTGAGTTAAGTGCTTTATCGATCTTTTCCGATTCTTAGATGTATGTTATCTTTATTGACGGTCCTCCTTCGTGGTTAGGTCCTTGGTAGTATAGTGGTTAGTATCCCCGCCTGTCACGAAGGAGACCGGGGTTTTAATTCCCCGCCGGGGAGTGCGCATTATTTTTCGTCCATTGAGTAAGTGTTTTATCGATCTTTTCCGATTCTTGGGTGTATGTTATCTTTATTGACGGTCTTCCATCGTGGTCAGGTCCTCGGTAGTATAGTGGTGCGTATCCTCGCATTTCACGCGGGAGACCGGTGTTCGATTCCCCGCCGGGGAGTGCGCATTATTTTTGTCCATTTAGTTGAGTGTTTATCAAACTTTTCCAATTTCTTGATGTATGTTACCTTTATTGACGGTCTTCCATCGTGGTCAGGTCCGCGGTAGTATTGTTGTGAGTATCCCCGCCTGTCACGCAGGAGACCGAGGTTCGATTCCCCGCCGGGGAGTGCGCATTATTTTTCGTCCATTCAGTTAGTGCTTTATCGATCTTTTCCGATTCTTGGATGTATGTTATCTTTATTGACGGTCTTCTATCGTGGTCAGGTCCTCGGTAGTATAGTTTTGAGTATCCCATCATGTCACGCAGGAGACCGGTGTTTGATTCCCCGCCGGGGAGTGCGCATTATTTTTGTCCATTAAGTTGAGTGTTTATCAATCTTTTCCAATTTCTTGATGTATGTTACCTTTATTGACGGTCTTCCATCGTGGTCAGGTCCTCGGTAGTATAGTGGTGAGTATCCCCGCCTGTCACGCGGGAGACCGGGGTTCGATTCCCCGCCGGGGAGGTGGCATTATTTTTTGTCCATTTAGTAAAGTGTTTTATCGATCTTTTCCGATTCTTGGGTGTATGTTATCTTTATTGACGGTCCTCCTTCGTGGTCAGGTCATCGGTAGTATAGTGGTGAGTATCCCCGCATGTCACGCAGGAGACCGGTGTTCAATACCCCGCCGGGGAGTGCGCATTATGTTTGTCCATTAAGTTGAGTGTTTATCAATCTTTTCCAATTTCTTGATGTATGTTACCTTTATTGACGGTCTTCCATCGTGGTCAGGTCCTCGGTAGTATAGTGGTGAGTATCCCCGCCTGTCACGCGGGAGACCGGGGTTCGATTCCCCGCCGGGGAGGTGGAATTATTTTTTGTCCATTTAGTAAAGTGTTTTATCGATCTTTTCCGATTCTTGGGTGTATGTTATCTTTATTGACGGTCCTCCTTCGTGGTCAGGTCCTCGGTAGTATAGTGGTGAGTATCCCCGCCTGTCACGCGGGAGACCGGGGTTCGATTCCCCGCCGGGGAGGTGGAATTATTTTTTGTCCATTTAGTAAAGTGTTTTATCGATCTTTTCCGATTCTTGGGTGTATGTTATCTTTATTGACGGTCCTCCTTCGTGGTCAGGTCCTCGGTAGTATAGTGGTGAGTATCCCCGCCTGTCACGCGGGAGACCGGGGTTCGATTCCCCGCCGGGGAGGTGGCATTATGTTTTGTCCATTTAGTAAAGTGTTTTATCGATCTTTTCCGATTCTTGGGTGTATGTTATCTTTATTGACGGTCCTCCTTCGTGGTCAGGTCCTCGGTAGTATAGTGGTGAGTATCCCCGCCTGTCACGCGGGAGACCGGGGTTCGATTCCCCGCCGGTGAGGTGGCATTATTTTTGTCCATTTAGTAAAGTGTTTTATCGATCTTTTCCGATTCTTGGGTGTATGGTATCTTTATTGTTTGTCTTCTATCGTGGTCAGGTCCTCGGTAGTATAGTGGTGAGTATCCCCGCATGTCACGCAGGAGACCGGTGTTCGATTCCCCGCCGGGGAGTGCGCTTTATTTTTGTCCATTAAGTTGAGTGTTTATCAATCTATTCCAATTTCTTGATGTATGTTACCTTTATTGACGGTCTTCCATCGTGGTCAGGTCCTCGGTAGTATAGTGGTGAGTATCCCCGCCTGTCACGCGGGAGACCGGGGTTCGATTCCCCGCCGGAAGGTGGCATTATTTTTGTCCATTAAGTTGAGTGTTTATCAATCTTTTCCAATTTCTTGATGTATGTTACCTTTATTGACGGTCTTCCATCGTGGTCAGGTCCTCGGTAGTATATTGGTGAGTATCCCCGCCTGTCACGCGGGAGACCGGGGTTCGATTCCCCGCCGGGGAGGTGGCATTATTTTTTGTCCATTTAGTAAAGTGTTTTATCGATCTTTTCCGATTCTTGGGTGTATGTTATCTTTATTGACGGTCCTCCTTCGTGGTCAGGTCATCGGTAGTATAGTGGTGAGTATCCCCGCATGTCACGCAGGAGACCGGTGTTCAATACCCCGCCGGGGAGTGCGCATTATTTTTGTCCATTAAGTTGAGTGTTTATCAATCTTTTCCAATTTCTTGATGTATGTTACCTTTATTGACGGTCTTCCATCGTGGTCAGGTCCTCGGTAGTATAGTGGTGAGTATCCCCGCCTGTCACGCGGGAGACCGGGGTTCGATTCCCCGCCGGGGAGGTGGAATTATTTTTTGTCCATTTAGTAAAGTGTTTTATCGATCTTTTCCGATTCTTGGGTGTATGTTATCTTTATTGACGGTCCTCCTTCGTGGTCAGGTCCTCGGTAGTATAGTGGTGAGTATCCCCGCCTGTCACGCGGGAGACCGGGGTTCGATTCCCCGCCGGGGAGGTGGAATTATTTTTTGTCCATTTAGTAAAGTGTTTTATCGATCTTTTCCGATTCTTGGGTGTATGTTATCTTTATTGACGGTCCTCCTTCGTGGTCAGGTCCTCGGTAGTATAGTGGTGAGTATCCCCGCCTGTCACGCGGGAGACCGGGGTTCGATTCCCCGCCGGGGAGGTGGCATTATGTTTTGTCCATTTAGTAAAGTGTTTTATCGATCTTTTCCGATTCTTGGGTGTATGTTATCTTTATTGACGGTCCTCCTTCGTGGTCAGGTCCTCGGTAGTATAGTGGTGAGTATCCCCGCCTGTCACGCGGGAGACCGGGGTTCGATTCCCCGCCGGTGAGGTGGCATTATTTTTGTCCATTTAGTAAAGTGTTTTATCGATCTTTTCCGATTCTTGGGTGTATGGTATCTTTATTGTTTGTCTTCTATCGTGGTCAGGTCCTCGGTAGTATAGTGGTGAGTATCCCCGCATGTCACGCAGGAGACCGGTGTTCGATTCCCCGCCAGGGAGTGCGCTTTATTTTTGTCCATTAAGTTGAGTGTTTATCAATCTATTCCAATTTCTTGATGTATGTTACCTTTATTGACGTTCTTCCATCGTGGTCAGGTCCTCGGTAGTATAGTGGTGAGTATCCCCGCCTGTCACGCGGGAGACCGGGGTTCGATTCCCCGCCGGGGAGGTGGCATTATTTTTGTCCATTAAGTTGAGTGTTTATCAATCTTTTCCAATTTCTTGATGTATGTTACCTTTATTGACGGTCTTCCATCGTGGTCAGGTCCTCGGTAGTATAGTGGTGAGTATCCCCGCCTGTCACGCGGGAGACCGGGGTTCGATTCCCCGCCGGGGAGGTGGCATTATTTTTGCCCATTAAGTTGAGTGTTTATCAATCTTTTCCAATTTCTTGATGTATGTTACCTTTATTGACGGTCTTCCATCGTGGTCAGGTCCTCGGTAGTATAGTGGTGAGTATCCCCGCCTGTCACGCGGGAGACCGGGGTTCGATTCCCCGCCGGGGAGGTGGCATTATTTTTTGTCCATTTAGTAAAGTGTTTTATCGATCTTTTCCGATTCTTGGGTGTATGTTATCTTTATTGACGGTCCTCCTTCGTGGTCAGGTCATCGGTAGTATAGTGGTGAGTATCCCAGCATGTCACGCAGGAGACCGGTGTTCGATACCCCGCCGGGGAGTGCGCATTATTTTTGTCCATTAAGTTGAGTGTTTATCAATCTTTTCCAATTTCTTGATGTATGTTACCTTTATTGACGGTCTTCCATCGTGGTCAGGTCCTCGGTAGTATAGTGGTGAGTATCCCCGCCTGTCACGCGGGAGACCGGGGTTCGATTCCCCGCCGGGGAGGTGGCATTATTTTTTGTCCATTTAGTAAAGTTTTTTATCGATCTTTTCCGATTCTTGGGTGTATGTTATCTTTATTGACGGTCCTCCTTCGTGGTCAGGTCCTCGGTAGTTAAGTGGTGAGTATCCCCGCCTGTCACGCGGGAGACCGGGGTTCGATTCCCCGCCGGGGAGTGCGCATTATGTTTGTCCATTAAGTTGAGTGCTTATCAATCTTTTCCAATTTCTTGATGTATGTTACCTTTATTGACGGACTTCCATCGTGGTCAGGTCCTCGATAGTATAGTGGTGAGTATCCCCGCCTGTCACGCGGGAGACCGGGGTTCGATTCCCCGCCGGGGAGGTGGCATTATGTTTTGTCCATTTAGTAAAGTGTTTTATCGATCTTTTCCGATTCTTGGGTGTATGTTATCTTTATTGACGGTCCTCCTTCGTGGTCAGGTCCTCGGTAGTATAGTGGTGAGTATCCCCGCCTGTCACGCGGGAGACCGGGGTTCGATTCCCCGCCGGTGAGGTGGCATTATTTTTGTCCATTTAGTAAAGTGTTTTATCGATCTTTTCCGATTCTTGGGTGTATGTTATCTTTATTGACGGTCCTCCTTCGTGGTCAGGTCCTCGGTAGTTAAGTGGTGAGTATCCCCGCCTGTCACGCGGGAGACCGGGGTTCGATTCCCCGCCGGGGAGGTGGCATTATTTTTTGTCCATTTAGTAAAGTGTTTTATCGATCTTTTCCGATTCTTGGGTGTATGTTATCTTTATTGACGGTCCTCCTTCGTGGTCAGGTCATCGGTAGTATAGTGGTGAGTATCCCCGCATGTCACGCAGGAGACCGGTGTTCAATACCCCGCCGGGGAGTGCGCATTATTTTTGTCCATTAAGTTGAGTGTTTATCAATCTTTTCCAATTTCTTGATGTATGTTACCTTTATTGACGGTCTTCCATCGTGGTCAGGTCCTCGGTAGTATAGTGGTGAGTATCCCCGCCTGTCACGCGGGAGACCGGGGTTCGATTCCCCGCCGGGGAGGTGGAATTATTTTTTGTCCATTTAGTAAAGTGTTTTATCGATCTTTTCCGATTCTTGGGTGTATGTTATCTTTATTGACGGTCCTCCTTCGTGGTCAGGTCCTCGGTAGTATAGTGGTGAGTATCCCCGCCTGTCACGCGGGAGACCGGGGTTCGATTCCCCGCCGGGGAGGTGGAATTATTTTTTGTCCATTTAGTAAAGTGTTTTATCGATCTTTTCCGATTCTTGGGTGTATGTTATCTTTATTGACGGTCCTCCTTCGTGGTCAGGTCCTCGGTAGTATAGTGGTGAGTATCCCCGCCTGTCACGCGGGAGACCGGGGTTCGATTCCCCGCCGGGGAGGTGGCATTATGTTTTGTCCATTTAGTAAAGTGTTTTATCGATCTTTTCCGATTCTTGGGTGTATGTTATCTTTATTGACGGTCCTCCTTCGTGGTCAGGTCCTCGGTAGTATAGTGGTGAGTATCCCCGCCTGTCACGCGGGAGACCGGGGTTCGATTCCCCGCCGGTGAGGTGGCATTATTTTTGTCCATTTAGTAAAGTGTTTTATCGATCTTTTCCGATTCTTGGGTGTATGGTATCTTTATTGTTTGTCTTCTATCGTGGTCAGGTCCTCGGTAGTATAGTGGTGAGTATCCCCGCATGTCACGCAGGAGACCGGTGTTCGATTCCCCGCCAGGGAGTGCGCTTTATTTTTGTCCATTAAGTTGAGTGTTTATCAATCTATTCCAATTTCTTGATGTATGTTACCTTTATTGACGTTCTTCCATCGTGGTCAGGTCCTCGGTAGTATAGTGGTGAGTATCCCCGCCTGTCACGCGGGAGACCGGGGTTCGATTCCCCGCCGGGGAGGTGGCATTATTTTTGTCCATTAAGTTGAGTGTTTATCAATCTTTTCCAATTTCTTGATGTATGTTACCTTTATTGACGGTCTTCCATCGTGGTCAGGTCCTCGGTAGTATAGTGGTGAGTATCCCCGCCTGTCACGCGGGAGACCGGGGTTCGATTCCCCGCCGGGGAGGTGGCATTATTTTTTGTCCATTTAGTAAAGTGTTTTATCGATCTTTTCCGATTCTTGGGTGTATGTTATCTTTATTGACGGTCCTCCTTCGTGGTCAGGTCATCGGTAGTATAGTGGTGAGTATCCCAGCATGTCACGCAGGAGACCGGTGTTCGATACCCCGCCGGGGAGTGCGCATTATTTTTGTCCATTAAGTTGAGTGTTTATCAATCTTTTCCAATTTCTTGATGTATGTTACCTTTATTGACGGTCTTCCATCGTGGTCAGGTCCTCGGTAGTATAGTGGTGAGTATCCCCGCCTGTCACGCGGGAGACCGGGGTTCGATTCCCCGCCGGGGAGGTGGCATTATTTTTTGTCCATTTAGTAAAGTTTTTTATCGATCTTTTCCGATTCTTGGGTGTATGTTATCTTTATTGACGGTCCTCCTTCGTGGTCAGGTCCTCGGTAGTTAAGTGGTGAGTATCCCCGCCTGTCACGCGGGAGACCGGGGTTCGATTCCCCGCCGGGGAGTGCGCATTATGTTTGTCCATTAAGTTGAGTGCTTATCAATCTTTTCCAATTTCTTGATGTATGTTACCTTTATTGACGGATTTCCATCGTGGTCAGGTCCTCGATAGTATAGTGGTGAGTATCCCCGCCTGTCACGCGGGAGACCGGGGTTCGATTCCCCGCCGGGGAGGTGGCATTATGTTTTGTCCATTTAGTAAAGTGTTTTATCGATCTTTTCCGATTCTTGGGTGTATGTTATCTTTATTGACGGTCCTCCTTCGTGGTCAGGTCCTCGGTAGTATAGTGGTGAGTATCCCCGCCTGTCACGCGGGAGACCGGGGTTCGATTCCCCGCCGGTGAGGTGGCATTATTTTTGTCCATTTAGTAAAGTGTTTTATCGATCTTTTCCGATTCTTGGGTGTATGTTATCTTTATTGACGGTCCTCCTTCGTGGTCAGGTCCTCGGTAGTTAAGTGGTGAGTATCCCCGCCTGTCACGCGGGAGACCGGGGTTCGATTCCCCGCCGGGGAGGTGGAATTATTTTTTGTCCATTTAGTAAAGTGTTTTATCGATCTTTTCCGATTCTTGGGTGTATGTTATCTTTATTGACGGTCCTCCTTCGTGGTCAGGTCCTCGGTAGTTAAGTGGTGAGTATCCCCGCCTGTCACGCGGGAGACCGGGGTTCGATTCCCCGCCGGGGAGTGCGCATTATGTTTGTCCATTAAGTTGGGTGTTTATCAATCTTTTCCAATTTCTTGATGTATGTTACCTTTATTGACGGACTTCCATCGTGGTCAGGTCCTCGGTAGTATAGTGGTGAGTATCCCCGCCTGTCACGCGGGAGACCGGGGTTCGATTCCCCGCCGGGGAGGTGGCATTATGTTTTGTCCATTTAGTAAAGTGTTTTATCGATCTTTTCCGATTCTTGGGTGTATGTTATCTTTATTGACGGTCCTCCTTCGTGGTCAGGTCCTCGGTAGTATAGTGGTGAGTATCCCCGCCTGTCACGCGGGAGACCGGGGTTCAATTCCCCGCCGGTGAGGTGGCATTATTTTTGTTCATTTAGTAAAGTGTTTTATCGATCTTTTCCGATTCTTGGGTGTATGGTATCTTTATTGTTTGTCTTCTATCGTGGTCAGGTCCTCGGTAGTATAGTGGTGAGTATCCCCGCATGTCACGCAGGAGACCGGTGTTCGATTCCCCGCCGGGGAGTGCGCTTTATTTTTGTCCATTAAGTTGAGTGTTTATCAATCTATTCCAATTTCTTGATGTATGTTACCTTTATTGACGGTCTTCCATCGTGGCCAGGTCCTCGGTAGTATAGTGGTGAGTATCCCCGCCTGTCACGCGGGAGACCGAGGTTCGATTCCCCGCCGGGGAGGTGGCATTATTTTTTGTCCATTTAGTAAAGTGTTTTATCGATCTTTTCCGATTCTTGGGTGTATGTTATCTTTATTGACGGTCCTCCTTCGTGGTCAGGTCCTCGGTAGTATAGTGGTGAGTATCCCCGCCTGTCACGCGGGAGACCGGGGTTCGATTCCCCGCCGGGGAGTGCGCATTATTTTTCGTCCATTGAGTAAGTGTTTTATCGATCTTTTCCGATTCTTGGATGTATGTTATCTTTATTGTTTGTCTTCTATCGTGTTCAGGTCCTCGGTAGTATAGTGGTGAGTATCTCCGACAGTCACGCGGGAGACCGGGCTTCGATTCCCCGCCGGTGAGTGCGCATTAATTTTTGTTTAATTAGTTGAGTGTTTTATTGGTCGTTTCGGATTCTTGTATGTATGTTATCTTTATTGACGGTCCTCCTTCGTGGTCAGGTCCTCGGTAGTATAGTGGTGAGTATCCCCGCCTGTCACGCGGGAAACCGGGGTTCGATTCCCCGCCGGGGAGTGCGCATTATTTTTCGTCCATTGAGTAAGTGTTTTATCGATCTTTTCCGATTCTTGGATGTATGTTACCTTTATTGACGGTCTTCCATCGTGGTCAAGTCATCGGTAGTATAGTTGTGAGTATCCCCGCATGTCACGCGGGAGACCGGGGTTCGATTCTCCGTCGGGGAGTGCGCATTAATTTTTGTTTAATTAGTTGAGTGTTTTATTGGTCGTTTCGGATTCTTGGATGTATGTTATCTTTATTGACGGTCTTCTATCGTGGTCAGGTCCTCGGTAGTATAGTGGTGAGTATCCCCGCCTGTCACGCGGGAGACCGGGGTTCGATTCCCCGCCTGGGAGGCGGCAATATTTTTGTCCATTTAGTAAAGTGTTTTATCGGTCTTTTTCGATTCTTGGGTGTATGTTACCTTTATTGACGGTCTTCCATCGTGGTCAGGTCCTCGGTAGTATAGTGGTGAGTATCCCCGCCTGTCACGCGGGAGACCGGGGTTCGATTCCCCGCCGGGGAGTGCGCATTATGTTTGTCCATTAAGTTGAGTATTTATCAATCTTTTCCAATTTCTTGATGTATGTTACCTTTATTGACGGACTTCCATGGTGGTCAAGTCCTCGGTAGTATAGTGGTGAGTATCCCCGCCTGTCACGCGGGAGACCGGTGTTCGATTACCCGCCGGGGAGGTGGCATTATTTTTTGTCCATTGAGTTGAGTGTTTTATCGATCTTTTCCGATTCTTGGATGTATGTTATCTTTATTTACTGTCCTCCTTCGTGGTCAGGTCCTCGGTAGTATAGTGGTGAGTATTCCCGCCTGTCACACGGGTGACCAGGGTTCGATTCCCCGCCGGGGAGTGCGCATTATTTTTTATCCCATTGAGTTAAGTGCTTTATCGATCTTTTCCGATTCTTAGATGTATGTTATCTTTATTGACGGTCCTCCTTCGTGGTTAGGTCCTTGGTAGTATAGTGGTTAGTATCCCCGCCTGTCACGAAGGAGACCGGGGTTTTAATTCCCCGCCGGGGAGTGCGCATTATTTTTGTCCATTTAGTTGAGTGTTTATCAAACTTTTCCAATTTCTTGATGTATGTTACCTTTATTGACGGTCTTCCATCGTGGTCAGGTCCGCGGTAGTATTGTTGTGAGTATCCCCGCCTGTCACGCAGGAGACCGAGGTTCGATTCCCCGCCGGGGAGTGCGCATTATTTTTCGTCCATTCAGTTAGTGTTTTATCGATCTTTTCCGATTCTTGGATGTATGTTATCTTTATTGACGGTCTTCTATCGTGGTCAGGTCCTCGGTAGTATAGTGGTGAGTATCCCCGCCTTTCACGCGGGAGACCGGGGTTCGATTCCCCGCCTGGGAGGCGGCAATATTTTTGTCCATTTAGTAAAGTGTTTTATCGATCTTTTCCGATTCTTGGGTGTATGTTATCTTTATTGACGGTCCTCCTTCGTGGTCAGGTCCTCGGTAGTATAGTGGTGAGTATCCCCGCCTGTCACGCGGGAGACCGGGGTTCGATTCCCCGCCGGGGAGGTGGCATTATTTTTGTCCATTTAGTGAAGTGTTTTATCGATCTTTTCCGATTCTTGGGTGTATGTTATCTTTATTGACGGTCCTCCTTCGTGGTCAGGTCCTCGGTAGTATAGTGGTGAGTATCCCCGCCTGTCACGCGGGAGACCGGGGTTCGATTCCCCGCCGGGGAGTGCGCATTATTTTTCGTCCATTGAGTAAGTGTTTTATCGATCTTTTCCGATTCTTGGATGTATGTTATCTTTATTGACGGTCTTCCATCGTGGTCAGGTCCTCGGTAGTATAGTGGTTAGTATCCCCGCCTGTCACGCGGGAAAACCGGTGTTTGATTCCCCGCCGGGGAGTGCTCATTATTTTTGTCAATTAAGTTGAGTGTTTATCAATCTTTTCCAATTTCTTGATGTATGTTACCTTTATTGACGGACTTCCATCGTGGTCAGGTCCTAGGTAGTATAGTGGTGAGTATCCCCGCCTGTCACGCGGGAGACCGGGGTTCGATTCCCCGCCGAGGAGTGCGCATTATTTTTCGTCCATTGAGTAAGTGTTTTATCGATCTTTTCCGATTCTTGGATGTATGTTATCTTTATTGACGGTCTTCCATCGTGGTCAGGTCCTCGGTAGTATAGTGGTTAGTATCCCCGCCTGTCACGCGGGAAAACCGGTGTTTGATTCCCCGCCGGGGAGTGCTCATTATTTTTGTCAATTAAGTTGAGTATTTATCAATCTTTTCCAATTTCTTGATGTATGTTACCTTTATTGACGGACTTCCATCTTGGCCAGGTCCTCGGTAGTATAGTGGTGAGTATCCCCGCCTGTCACGCGGGACACCGGGGTTCGATTCCCCGCCGGGGAGGTGGCATTATTTTTTGTCCATTTAGTATAGTGTTTTATCGATCTTTTCCGATTCTTGGGTGTATGTTATCTTTATTGACGGTGCTCCTTCATGGTCAGGTCCTCGGTAGTATAGTGGTGAGTATCCCCGCCTGTCACGCGGGAGACCGGGGATCGATTCCCCGCCGGGGAGTGCGCATTATTTTTCGTCCATTGAGTAAGTGTTTTATCGATCTTTTCCGATTCTTGGATGTATGTTATCTTTATTGACGGTCTTCCATCGTGGTCAGGTCCTCGGTAGTATAGTGGTGAGTATTCCCGCATGTCACGCGGGAGACCGGTGTTTGATTCCCCGCCGGGGAGTGCGCATTATTTTTGTCAATTAAGTTGAGTGTTTATCAATCTTTTCCAATTTCTTGATGTATGTTACCTTTATTGACGGACTTCCATCGTGGTCAGGTCCTAGGTAGTATAGTGGTGAGTATCCCCGCCTGTCACGCGGGAGACCGGGGATCGATTCCCCGCCGGGGAGTGCGCATTATTTTTCGTCCATTGAGTAAGTGTTTTATCGATCTTTTCCGATTCTTGATGTATGTTACCTTTTTTGACGGTCTTCCATCGTGGTCAGGTCCTCGGTAGTATAGTGGTGAGTATCCCCGCATTTCACGCAGGAGACCGGGGTTCGATTCCCCGCCGGGGAGGTGGCATAATTTTTGTCCATTTAGTAAAGTGTTTTATCGATCTTTTCCGATTCTTGGGTGTATGTTATCTTTATTGACGGTCCTCCTTCGTGGTCAGGTCCTCGGTAGTATAGTGGTGAGTATCCCCGCCTGTCACGCGGGAGACCGGGGTTTGATTCCCCGCCGGGGAGTGCGCAGTATTTTTCGTCCATTGAGGAAGTGTTTTATCGATCTTTTCCGATTCTTGG
The DNA here is from genome assembly GCF_932526225.1 of Nematostella vectensis. Taxonomy (NCBI): domain Eukaryota; kingdom Metazoa; phylum Cnidaria; class Anthozoa; order Actiniaria; family Edwardsiidae; genus Nematostella; species Nematostella vectensis. The sequence continues at coordinate 9,035,783 of NC_064034.1, forward strand.
ATGTATGTTATCTTTATTGTTTGTCTTCTATCGTGGTCAGGTCCTCGGTAGTATAGTGGTGAGTATCCCCGCATCTCACGCAGGAGACCGGGGTTCGATTCCTCGCCGGGGAGTGCGCATTATTTTTGTCCATTAAGTTGAGTGTTTATCAATCTTTTCCAATTTCTTGAGGTATGTTACCTTTATTGACGGACTTCCATCGTGGTCAGGTCCTCGGTAGTATAGTGGTGAGTATCCCCGCCTGTCACGCGGGAGACCGGGGATCGATTCCCCGCCGGGGAGTGCGCATTATTTTTCGTCCATTGAGTAAGTGTTTTATCGATCTTTTCCGATTCTTGATGTATGTTACCTTTATTGACGGTCTTCCATCGTGGTCAGGTCCTCGGTAGTATAGTGGTGAGTATCCCCGCATCTCACGCAGGAGACCGGGGTTCGATTCCTCGCCGGGGAGGTGGCATTATTTTTGTCCATTTAGTAAAGTGTTTTATCGATCTTTTCCGATTCTTGGGTGTATGTTATCTTTATTGACGGTCCTCCTTCGTGGTCAGGTCCTCGGTAGTATAGTGGTGAGTATCCCCGCCTGTCACGCGGGAGACCGGGGTTCGATTCCCCGCCGGGGAGTGCGCATTATTTTTCGTCCATTGAGTAAGTGTTTTATCGATCTTTTCCGATTCTTGGATGTATGTTATCTTTATTGTTTGTCTTCTATCGTGGTCAGGTCCTCGGTAGTATAGTGGTGAGTATCCCCGCATCTCACGCAGGAGACCGGGGTTCGATTCCTCGCCGGGGAGTGCGCATTATTTTTGTCCATTCAGTTGAGTGTTTATCAATCTTTTCCAATTTCTTGATGTATGTTACCTTTATTGACGGTCTTCCATCGTGGTCAGGTCCTCGGTAGTATAGTGGTGAGTATCCCCGCCTGTCACGCGGGAGACCGGGGTTCGATTACCCGCCGGGGAGGTGGCATTATTTTTTGTCCATTGAGTTGAGTGTTTTATCGATCTTTTCCGATTCTTGGATGTATGTTATCTTTATTGACTGTCCTCCTTCGTGGTCAGGTCCTCGGTAGTATAGTGGTGAGTATTCCCGCCTGTCACACGGGTGACCAGGGTTCGATTCCCCGCCGGGGAGTGCGCATTATTTTTTATCCCATTGAGTTAAGTGCTTTATCGATCTTTTCCGATTCTTAGATGTATGTTATCTTTATTGACGGTCCTCCTTCGTGGTTAGGTCCTTGGTAGTATAGTGGTTAGTATCCCCGCCTGTCACGAAGGAGACCGGGGTTTTAATTCCCCGCCGGGGAGTGCGCATTATTTTTCGTCCATTGAGTAAGTGTTTTATCGATCTTTTCCGATTCTTGGATGTATGTTATCTTTATTGACGGTCTTCCATCGTGGTCAGGTCCTCGGTAGTATAGTGGTGAGTATCCCCGCCTGTCACGCGGGAGACCGGTGTTCGATTCCCCGCCGGGGAGTGCGCATTATTTTTGTCCATTTAGTTGAGTGTTTATCAAACTTTTCCAATTTCTTGATGTATGTTACCTTTATTGACGGTCTTCCATCGTGGTCAGGTCCTCGGTAGTATAGTGGTGAGTATCCCCGCATGTCACGCAGGAGACCGGTGTTCGATTCCCCGCCGGGGAGTGCGCATTATTTTTGTCCATTTAGTTGAGTGTTTATCAAACTTTTCCAATTTCTTGATGTATGTTACCTTTATTGACGGTCTTCCATCGTGGTCAGGTCCGCGGTAGTATTGTTGTGAGTATCCCCGCCTGTCACGCAGGAGACCGAGGTTCGATTCCCCGCCGGGGAGTGCGCATTATTTTTCGTCCATTCAGTTACTGTTTTATCGATCTTTTCCGATTCTTGGATGTATGTTATCTTTATTGACGGTGTTCTATCGTGGTCAGGTCCTCGGTAGTATAGTTTTGAGTATCCCCGCATGTCACGCAGGAGACCGGTGTTTGATTCCCCGCCGGGGAGTGCGCATTATTTTTGTCCATTAAGTTGAGTATTTATCAATCTTTTCCAATTTCTTGATGTATGTTACCTTTATTGACGGTCTTCCATCGTGGTCAGGTCCTCGGTAGTATAGTGGTGAGTATCCCCGCCTGTCACGCGGGAGACCGGGGTTCGATTCCCCGCCGGGGAGGTGGAATTATTTTTTGTCCATTTAGTAAAGTGTTTTATCGATATTTTCCGATTCTTGGGTGTATGTTATCTTTATTGACGGTCCTCCTTCGTTGTCAGGTCATCGGTAGTATAGTGGTGAGTATCCCCGCATGTCACGCAGGAGACCGGTGTTCGATACCCCGCCGAGGAGTGCGCATTATTTTTGTCCATTAAGTTGAGTGTTTATCAATCTTTTCCAATTTCTTGATGTATGTTACCTTTATTGACGGTCTTCCATCGTGGTCAGGTCCTCGGTAGTATAGTGGTGAGTATCCCCGCCTGTCACGCGGGAGACCGGGGTTCGATTCCCCGCCGGGGAGGTGGCATTATTTTTTGTCCATTTAGTAAAGTGTTTTATCGATCTTTTCCGATTCTTGGGTGTATGTTATCTTTATTGACGGTCCTCCTTCGTGGTCAGGTCATCGGTAGTATAGTGGTGAGTATCCCCGCATGTCACGCAGGAGACCGGTGTTCGATACCCCGCCGGGGAGTGCGCATTATTTTTGTCCATTAAGTTGAGTGTTTATCAATCTTTTCCAATTTCTTGATGTATGTTACCTTTATTGACGGTCTTCCATCGTGGTCAGGTCCTCGGTAGTATAGTGGTGAGTATCCCCGCCTGTCACGCGGGAGACCGGGGTTCGATTCCCCGCCGGGGAGGTGGCATTATTTTTTGTCCATTTAGTAAAGTGTTTTATCGATCTTTTCCGATTCTTGGGTGTATGTTATCTTTATTGACGGTCCTCCTTCGTGGTCAGGTCCTCGGTAGTATAGTGGTGAGTATCCCCGCATGTCACGCGGGAGACCGGTGTTCGATTCCCCGCCGGGGAGTGCGCATTATTTTTGTCCATTTAGTTGAGTGTTTATCAAACTTTTCCAATTTCTTGATGTATGTTACCTTTATTGACGGTCTTCCATCGTGGTCAGGTCCGCGGTAGTATTGTTGTGAGTATCCCCGCCTGTCACGCAGGAGACCGAGGTTCGATTCCCCGCCGGGGAGTGCGCATTATTTTTCGTCCATTCAGTTAGTGTTTTATCGATCTTTTCCGATTCTTGGATGTATGTTATCTTTATTGACGGTCTTCTATCGTGGTCAGGTCCTCGGTAGTATAGTTTTGAGTATCCCCGCATGTCACGCAGGAGACCGGTGTTCGATACCCCGCCGAGGAGTGCGCATTATTTTTGTCCATTAAGTTGAGTGTTTATCAATCTTTTCCAATTTCTTGATGTATGTTACCTTTATTGACGGTCTTCCATCGTGGTCAGGTCCTCGGTAGTATAGTGGTGAGTATCCCCGCCTGTCACGCGGGAGACCGGGGTTCGATTCCCCGCCGGGGAGGTGGCATTATTTTTTGTCCATTTAGTAAAGTGTTTTATCGATCTTTTCCGATTCTTGGGTGTATGTTATCTTTATTGACGGTCCTCCTTCGTGGTCAGGTCATCGGTAGTATAGTTGTGAGTATCCCCGCATGTCACGCAGGAGACCGGTGTTCGATACCCCGCCGGGGAGTGCGCATTATTTTTGTCCATTAAGTTGAGTGTTTATCAATCTTTTCCAATTTCTTGATGTATGTTACCTTTATTGACGGTCTTCCATCGTGGTCAGGTCCTCGGTAGTATAGTGGTGAGTATCCCCGCCTGTCACGCGGGAGACAGGGGTTCGATTCCCCGCCGGGGAGGTGGAATTATTTTTTGTCCATTTAGTAAAGTGTTTTATCGATCTTTTCCGATTCTTGGGTGTATGTTATCTTTATTGACGGTCCTCCTTCGTGGTCAGGTCCTCGGTAGTCAAGTGGTGAGTATCCCCGCCTGTCACGCAGGAGACCGGTGTTCGATACCCCGCCGAGGAGTGCGCATTATTTTTGTCCATTAAGTTGAGTGTTTATCAATCTTTTCCAATTTCTTGATGTATGTTACCTTTATTGACGGTCTTCCATCGTGGTCAGGTCCTCGGTAGTATAGTGGTGAGTATCCCCGCCTGTCACGCGGGAGACCGGGGTTCGATTCCCCACCGGGGAGGTGGCATTATTTTTTGTCCATTTAGTAAAGTGTTTTATCGATCTTTTCCGATTCTTGGGTGTATGTTATCTTTATTGACGGTCCTCCTTCGTGGTCAGGTCATCGGTAGTATAGTTGTGAGTATCCCCGCATGTCACGCAGGAGACCGGTGTTCGATACCCCGCCGGGGAGTGCGCATTATTTTTGTCCATTAAGTTGAGTGTTTATCAATCTTTTCCAATTTCTTGATGTATGTTACCTTTATTGACGGTCTTCCATCGTGGTCAGGTCCTCGGTAGTATAGTGGTGAGTATCCCCGCCTGTCACGCGGGAGACAGGGGTTCGATTCCCCGCCGGGGAGGTGGAATTATTTTTTGTCCATTTAGTAAAGTGTTTTATCGATCTTTTCCGATTCTTGGGTGTATGTTATCTTTATTGACGGTCCTCCTTCGTGGTCAGGTCCTCGGTAGTTAAGTGGTGAGTATCCCCGCCTGTCACGCGGGAGACCGGGGTTCGATTCCCCGCCGGGGAGTGCGCATTATGTTTGTCCATTAAGTTGGGTGTTTATCAATCTTTTCCAATTTCTTGATGCATGTTACCTTTATTGACGGACTTCCATCGTGGTCAGGTCCTCGGTAGTATAGTGGTGAGTATCCCCGCCTGTCACGCGGGAGACCGGGGTTCGATTCCCCGCCGTGGAGGTGGCATTATGTTTTGTCCATTTAGTAAAGTGTTTTATCGATCTTTTCCGATTCTTGGGTGTATGTTATCTTTATTGACGGTCCTCCTTCGTGGTCAGGTCCTCGGTAGTATAGTGGTGAGTATCCCCGCCTGTCACGCGGGAGACCGGGGTTCGATTCCCCGCCGGTGAGGTGGCATTATTTTTGTCCATTTAGTAAAGTGTTTTATCGATCTTTTCCGATTCTTGGGTGTATGGTATCTTTATTGTTTGTCTTCTATCGTGGTAAGGTCCTCGGTAGTATAGTGGTGAGTATCCCCGCATGTCACGCAGGAGACCGGTGTTCGATTCCCCGCCGGGGAGTGCGCTTTATTTTTGTCCATTAAGTTGAGTGTTTATCAATCTATTCCAATTTCTTGATGTATGTTACCTTTATTGACGGTCTTCCATCGTGGTCAGGTCCTCGGTAGTATAGTGGTGAGTATCCCCGCCTGTCACGCGGGAGACCGGGGTTCGATTCCCCGCTGGGGAGGTGGCATTATTTTTGTCCATTAAGTTGAGTGTTTATCAATCTTTTCCAATTTCTTGATGTATGTTACCTTTATTGACGGTCTTCCATCGTGGTCAGGTCCTCGGTAGTATAGTGGTGAGTATCCCCGCCTGTCACGCGGGAGACCGGGGTTCGATTCCCCGCCGGGGAGGTGGCATTATTTTTTGTCCATTTAGTAAAGTGTTTTATCGATCTTTTCCGATTCTTGGGTGTATGTTATCTTTATTGACGGTCCTCCTTCGTGGTCAGGTCATCGGTAGTATAGTTGTGAGTATCCCCGCATGTCACGCAGGAGACCGGTGTTCGATACCCCGCCGGGGAGTGCGCATTATTTTTGTCCATTAAGTTGAGTGTTTATCAATCTTTTCCAATTTCTTGATGTATGTTACCTTTATTGACGGTCTTCCATCGTGGTCAGGTCCTCGGTAGTATAGTGGTGAGTATCCCCGCCTGTCACGCGGGAGACAGGGGTTCGATTCCCCGCCGGGGAGGTGGAATTATTTTTTGTCCATTTAATAAAGTGTTTTATCGATCTTTTCCGATTCTTGGGTGTATGTTATCTTTATTGACGGTCCTCCTTCGTGGTCAGGTCCTCGGTAGTTAAGTGGTGAGTATCCCCGCCTGTCACGCGGGAGACCGGGGTTCGATTCCCCGCCGGGGAGTGCGCATTATGTTTGTCCATTAAGTTGGGTGTTTATCAATCTTTTCCAATTTCTTGATGTATGTTACCTTTATTGACGGACTTCCATCGTGGTCAGGTCCTCGGTAGTATAGTGGTGAGTATCCCCGCCTGTCACGCGGGAGACCGGGGTTCGATTCCCCGCCGGGGAGGTGGCATTATGTTTTGTCCATTTAGTAAAGTGTTTTATCGATCTTTTCCGATTCTTGGGTGTATGTTATCTTTATTGACGGTCCTCCTTCGTGGTCAGGTCCTCGGTAGTATAGTGGTGAGTATCCCCGCCTGTCACGCGGGAGACCGGGGTTCGATTCCCCGCCGGTGAGGTGGCATTATTTTTGTCCATTTAGTAAAGTGTTTTATCGATCTTTTCCGATTCTTGGGTGTATGGTATCTTTATTGTTTGTCTTCTATCGTGGTAAGGTCCTCGGTAGTATAGTGGTGAGTATCCCCGCCTGTCACGCGGGAGACCGGGGTTCGATTCCCCGCCGGTGAGGTGGCATTATTTTTGTCCATTTAGTAAAGTGTTTTATCGATCTTTTCCGATTCTTGGGTGTATGGTATCTTTATTGTTTGTCTTCTATCGTGGTAAGGTCCTCGGTAGTATAGTGGTGAGTATCCCCGCATGTCACGCAGGAGACCGGTGTTCGATTCCCCGCCGGGGAGTGCGCTTTATTTTTGTCCATTAAGTTGAGTGTTTATCAATCTATTCCAATTTCTTGATGTATGTTACCTTTATTGACGGTCTTCCATCGTGGTCAGGTCCTCGGTAGTATAGTGGTGAGTATCCCCGCCTGTCACGCGGGAGACCGGGGTTCGATTCCCCGCTGGGGAGGTGGCATTATTTTTGTCCATTAAGTTGAGTGTTTATCAATCTTTTCCAATTTCTTGATGTATGTTACCTTTATTGACGGTCTTCCATCGTGGTCAGGTCCTCGGTAGTATAGTGGTGAGTATCCCCGCCTGTCACGCGGGAGACCGGGGTTCGATTCCCCGCCGGGGAGGTGGCATTATTTTTTGTCCATTTAGTAAAGTGTTTTATCGATCTTTTCCGATTCTTGGGTGTATGTTATCTTTATTGACGGTCCTCCTTCGTGGTCAGGTCATCGGTAGTATAGTGGTGAGTATCCCCGCATGTCACGCAGGAGACCGGTGTTCGATACCCCGCCGGGGAGTGCGCATTATTTTTGTCCATTAAGTTGAGTGTTTATCAATCTTTTCCAATTTCTTGATGTATGTTACCTTTATTGACGGTCTTCCATCGTGGTCAGGTCCTCGGTAGTATAGTGGTGAGTATCCCCGCCTGTCACGCGGGAGACAGGGGTTCGATTCCCCGCCGGGGAGGTGGCATTATTTTTTGTCCATTTAGTAAAGTGTTTTATCGATCTTTTCCGATTCTTGGGTGTATGTTATCTTTATTGACGGTCCTCCTTCGTGGTCAGGTCCTCGGTAGTTAAGTGGTGAGTATCCCCGCCTGTCACGCAGGAGACCGGTGTTCGATACCCCGCCGAGGAGTGCGCATTATTTTTGTCCATTAAGTTGAGTGTTTATCAATCTTTTCCAATTTCTTGATGTATGTTACCTTTATTGACGGTCTTCCATCGTGGTCAGGTCCTCGGTAGTATAGTGGTGAGTATCCCCGCCTGTCACGCGGGAGACCGGGGTTCGATTCCCCGCCGGGGAGGTGGCATTATTTTTTGTCCATTTAGTAAAGTGTTTTATCGATCTTTTCCGATTCTTGGGTGTATGTTATCTTTATTGACGGTTCTCCTTCGTGGTCAGGTCATCGGTAGTATAGTTGTGAGTATCCCCGCATGTCACGCAGGAGACTGGTGTTCGATACCCCGCCGGGGAGTGCGCATTATTTTTGTCCATTAAGTTGAGTGTTTATCAATCTTTTCCAATTTCTTGATGTATGTTACCTTTATTGACGGTCTTCCATCGTGGTCAGGTCCTCGGTAGTATAGTGGTGAGTATCCCCGCCTGTCACGCGGGAGACAGGGGTTCGATTCCCCGCCGGGGAGGTGGAATTATTTTTTGTCCATTTAGTAAAGTGTTTTATCGATCTTTTCCGATTCTTGGGTGTATGTTATCTTTATTGACGGTCCTCCTTCGTGGTCAGGTCCTCGGTAGTTAAGTGGTGAGTATCCCCGCCTGTCACGCGGGAGACCGGGGTTCGATTCCCCGCCGGGGAGTGCGCATTATGTTTGTCCATTAAGTTGGGTGTTTATCAATCTTTTCCAATTTCTTGATGTATGTTACCTTTATTGACGGACTTCCATCGTGGTCAGGTCCTCGGTAGTATAGTGGTGAGTATCCCCGCCTGTCACGCGGGAGACCGGGGTTCGATTCCCCGCCGGGGAGGTGGCATTATGTTTTGTCCATTTAGTAAAGTGTTTTATCGATCTTTTCCGATTCTTGGGTGTATGTTATCTTTATTGACGGTCCTCCTTCGTGGTCAGGTCCTCGGTAGTATAGTGGTGAGTATCCCCGCCTGTCACGCGGGAGACCGGGGTTCGATTCCCCGCCGGTGAGGTGGCATTATTTTTGTCCATTTAGTAAAGTGTTTTATCGATCTTTTCCGATTCTTTGGTGTATGGTATCTTTATTGTTTGTCTTCTATCGTGGTAAGGTCCTCGGTAGTATAGTGGTGAGTATCCCCGCATGTCACGCAGGAGACCGGTGTTCGATTCCCCGCCGGGGAGTGCGCTTTATTTTTGTCCATTAAGTTGAGTGTTTATCAATCTATTCCAATTTCTTGATGTATGTTACCTTTATTGACGGTCTTCCATCGTGGTCAGGTCCTCGGTAGTATAGTGGTGAGTATCCCCGCCTGTCACGCGGGAGACCGGGGTTCGATTCCCCGCTGGGGAGGTGGCATTATTTTTGTCCATTAAGTTGAGTGTTTATCAATCTTTTCCAATTTCTTGATGTATGTTACCTTTATTGACGGTCTTCCATCGTGGTCAGGTCCTCGGTAGTATAGTGGTGAGTATCCCCGCCTGTCACGCGGGAGACCGGGGTTCGATTCCCCGCCGGGGAGGTGGCATTATTTTTTGTCCATTTAGTAAAGTGTTTTATCGATCTTTTCCGATTCTTGGGTGTATGTTATCTTTATTGACGGTCCTCCTTCGTGGTCAGGTCATCGGTAGTATAGTGGTGAGTATCCCCGCATGTCACGCAGGAGACCGGTGTTCGATACCCCGCCGAGGAGTGCGCATTATTTTTGTCCATTAAGTTGAGTGTTTATCAATCTTTTCCAATTTCTTGATGTATGTTACCTTTATTGACGGTCTTCCATCGTGGTCAGGTCCTCGGTAGTATAGTGGTGAGTATCCCCGCCTGTCACGCGGGAGACCGAGGTTCGATTCCCCGCCGGGGAGGTGGCATTATTTTTTGTCCATTTAGTAAAGTTTTTTATCGATCTTTTCCGATTCTTGGGTGTATGTTATCTTTATTGACGGTCCTCCTTCGTGGTCAGGTCCTCGGTAGTTAAGTGGTGAGTATCCCCGCCTGTCACGCAGGAGACCGGTGTTCGATACCCCGCCGGGGAGTGCGCATTATTTTTGTCCATTAAGTTGAGTGTTTATCAATCTTTTCCAATTTCTTGATGTATGTTACCTTTATTGACGGTCTTCCATCGTGGTCAGGTCCTCGGTAGTATAGTGGTGAGTATCCCCGCCTGTCACGCGGGAGACCGGGGTTCGATTCCCCGCCGGGAGGTGGCATTATTTTTTGTCCATTTAGTAAAGTGTTTTATCGATCTTTTCCGATTCTTGGGTGTATGTTATCTTTATTGACGGTCCTCCTTCGTGGTCAGGTCATCGGTAGTATAGTGGTGAGTATCCCCGCATGTCACGCAGGAGACCGGTGTTCGATACCCCGCCGGGGAGTGCGCATTATTTTTGTCCATTAAGTTGAGTGTTTATCAATCTTTTCCAATTTCTTGATGTATGTTACCTTTATTGACGGTCTTCCATCGTGGTCAGGTCCTCGGTAGTATAGTGGTGAGTATCCCCGCCTGTCACGC
>NC_064034.1:9048386-9050886 GCF_932526225.1 Nematostella vectensis
GTGGTCAGGTCCTCGGTAGTATAGTGGTGAGTATCCCCGCCTGTCACGCGGGAGACCGGGGTTCGATTCCCCGCTGGGGAGGTGGCATTATTTTTGTCCATTAAGTTGAGTGTTTATCAATCTTTTCCAATTTCTTGATGTATGTTACCTTTATTGACGGTCTTCCATCGTGGTCAGGTCCTCGGTAGTATAGTGGTGAGTATCCCCGCCTGTCACGCGGGAGACCGGGGTTCGATTCCCCGCCGGGGAGGTGGCATTATTTTTTGTCCATTTAGTAAAGTGTTTTATCGATCTTTTCCGATTCTTGGGTGTATGTTATCTTTATTGACGGTCCTCCTTCGTGGTCAGGTCATCGGTAGTATAGTGGTGAGTATCCCCGCATGTCACGCAGGAGACCGGTGTTCGATACCCCGCCGGGGAGTGCGCATTATTTTTGTCCATTAAGTTGAGTGTTTATCAATCTTTTCCAATTTCTTGATGTATGTTACCTTTATTGACGGTCTTCCATCGTGGTCAGGTCCTCGGTAGTATAGTGGTGAGTATCCCCGCCTGTCACGCGGGAGACAGGGGTTCGATTCCCCGCCGGGGAGGTGGCATTATTTTTTGTCCATTTAGTAAAGTGTTTTATCGATCTTTTCCGATTCTTGGGTGTATGTTATCTTTATTGACGGTCCTCCTTCGTGGTCAGGTCCTCGGTAGTTAAGTGGTGAGTATCCCCGCCTGTCACGCAGGAGACCGGTGTTCGATACCCCGCCGAGGAGTGCGCATTATTTTTGTCCATTAAGTTGAGTGTTTATCAATCTTTTCCAATTTCTTGATGTATGTTACCTTTATTGACGGTCTTCCATCGTGGTCAGGTCCTCGGTAGTATAGTGGTGAGTATCCCCGCCTGTCACGCGGGAGACCGGGGTTCGATTCCCCGCCGGGGAGGTGGCATTATTTTTTGTCCATTTAGTAAAGTGTTTTATCGATCTTTTCCGATTCTTGGGTGTATGTTATCTTTATTGACGGTTCTCCTTCGTGGTCAGGTCATCGGTAGTATAGTTGTGAGTATCCCCGCATGTCACGCAGGAGACTGGTGTTCGATACCCCGCCGGGGAGTGCGCATTATTTTTGTCCATTAAGTTGAGTGTTTATCAATCTTTTCCAATTTCTTGATGTATGTTACCTTTATTGACGGTCTTCCATCGTGGTCAGGTCCTCGGTAGTATAGTGGTGAGTATCCCCGCCTGTCACGCGGGAGACAGGGGTTCGATTCCCCGCCGGGGAGGTGGAATTATTTTTTGTCCATTTAGTAAAGTGTTTTATCGATCTTTTCCGATTCTTGGGTGTATGTTATCTTTATTGACGGTCCTCCTTCGTGGTCAGGTCCTCGGTAGTTAAGTGGTGAGTATCCCCGCCTGTCACGCGGGAGACCGGGGTTCGATTCCCCGCCGGGGAGTGCGCATTATGTTTGTCCATTAAGTTGGGTGTTTATCAATCTTTTCCAATTTCTTGATGTATGTTACCTTTATTGACGGACTTCCATCGTGGTCAGGTCCTCGGTAGTATAGTGGTGAGTATCCCCGCCTGTCACGCGGGAGACCGGGGTTCGATTCCCCGCCGGGGAGGTGGCATTATGTTTTGTCCATTTAGTAAAGTGTTTTATCGATCTTTTCCGATTCTTGGGTGTATGTTATCTTTATTGACGGTCCTCCTTCGTGGTCAGGTCCTCGGTAGTATAGTGGTGAGTATCCCCGCCTGTCACGCGGGAGACCGGGGTTCGATTCCCCGCCGGTGAGGTGGCATTATTTTTGTCCATTTAGTAAAGTGTTTTATCGATCTTTTCCGATTCTTTGGTGTATGGTATCTTTATTGTTTGTCTTCTATCGTGGTAAGGTCCTCGGTAGTATAGTGGTGAGTATCCCCGCATGTCACGCAGGAGACCGGTGTTCGATTCCCCGCCGGGGAGTGCGTTTTTTTTTTGTCCATTAAGTTGAGTGTTTATCAATCTATTCCAATTTCTTGATGTATGTTACCTTTATTGACGGTCTTCCATCGTGGTCAGGTCCTCGGTAGTATAGTGGTGAGTATCCCCGCCTGTCACGCGGGAGACCGGGGTTCGATTCCCCGCTGGGGAGGTGGCATTATTTTTGTCCATTAAGTTGAGTGTTTATCAATCTTTTCCAATTTCTTGATGTATGTTACCTTTATTGACGGTCTTCCATCGTGGTCAGGTCCTCGGTAGTATAGTGGTGAGTATCCCCGCCTGTCACGCGGGAGACCGGGGTTCGATTCCCCGCCGGGGAGGTGGCATTATTTTTTGTCCATTTAGTAAAGTGTTTTATCGATCTTTTCCGATTCTTGGGTGTATGTTATCTTTATTGACGGTCCTCCTTCGTGGTCAGGTCATCGGTAGTATAGTGGTGAGTATCCCCGCATGTCACGCAGGAGACCGGTGTTCGATACCCCGCCGAGGAGTGCGCATTATTTTTGTCCATTAAGTTGAGTGTTTATCAAT